>NW_028143177.1:0-120000 GCF_977018435.1 Lepisma saccharinum
AAATCCTTGCCTTGTAGAAATATCAGCCAGGCTCTGGTCTGTATGTAGGAAGAGGCAAGGTTGAAATCTGCTTGGATATAATTTTTTGAAGCCTGTACCTCATCACAGCATAGCTCTGTCAGAGATAGGGACTGTGTTTCTTCATAATTATTATTCTTGTCAGTAATCAATTCTAACAAGTTTAATTTTCAATAGGCTCTTCTCATCAGTGTAACAAATTTCCTGTCTTGTTTTGCATGCAGTTCCAAATCCCTGCTCATCAGTGCTGTAGAAATGGCTCGGGTCTGTGTGTATGCAGGAAGAGGCAAGGTTGAAATCTGCTTGGGTATAATTTTCTGAAGCCTGTACCTCATCACAGCACTGATGGGCAGGGATGGAACTGCATGTGAAACAAGACAGGAAATTTGTTACACTGATGAGGAGAAGAGCCTATTAAGAATTAAACTTGTTAGAATTGATTACTGACAATTATTGATTACAGATATGTTTTCATGCATCGATTATGAAGTTGTTAGCATATAACATGTGGCAGATATTATTATAGTGATGGTGCAGAGAGAAACAAGATTGTAACAAGAGAGCCTGAAAAATACAGAAATATAAAATCAATAAAACATCTCATACATCCAGATTGTTGCAGGTTGTCATATCTTATAGAGGTTTTGTTCTGAATATAACTATATTTTATTGATTCCTTCTGTATGTTGTAATCTGAAAGCACCCTGTCATCCTGAAGCTGCTTGCATGCAAATATGAGCCTCTGTTGATCGGGAGGGATTCCCTCCTTATCCTGTATTTTCTGCTTTATAGCAGCAACAGTGTCCTCTGGATTTACCTCCAGGGTCACTGTCTTGCCTGTCAATGTTTTCACAAATATCTGCATTAATGGCTGCTTCTCTATCAGAGTTATGCTGTGATGTTATTATTAGGTACAGGCTTCAGAAAATTATACCCAAGCAGATTTCAACTATGCCTCTTCCTACATACAGACCCGAGCCTGGCTGATATTTCTACAGCACTGATGAGCAGGGATTTGGAACTGCATGCAAAACAAGACAGGAGAAGAGCCTATTAAAAATTAAACTTGTTAGAATTGATTACTGTTATTGATTACAGATATGTTTTCAGGTTTAGATTATGAAGTTGTTAGCATAGAACATGTGGCAGATATTATTATAGTGGTGACAATGTTGCAGAGAGAAACAAGATTGTAACAAGAGAGCCTGAAAAATACAGAAACATAAAATCAATAAAACATCTCATACATCCAGATTATTGCATGCACATTTCAACTACAAATATCTTGCCTGTTCCTACACACAGACACGAGCCTGGCTGATATTTCTACAGCACTGATAGGCAGGGATTTGGAACTGCATGTAAAACAAGACAGGAAATTTGTTACACTGATGAGAGAAGAGCCTATTAAAAATTAAACTTGTTAGAATTGATTTCAGATATGTTTTCATTGAAGTTGTTAGAGCATATAATCATAGAACATGTGGCAGATATTATTATAGTGATGCAGAGAGAAACAAGATTGTAACAAGAGAGCCTGAAAAATATGTCCCTATCTCTGACAGAGCTATGCTGTGATGCTATTATTAGGTACAGGCTTCAGAAAATTATACCCAAGCAGATTTCAAACAAATATCTTGCCTCTTCCTACACATAGACCCGAGCCTGGCTGATATTTCTACAGCACTGATGGGCAGGGATGGAACTGCATGTAAAACAAGACAGGAAGAGCCTATTAAAAATTAAACTTGTTAGAATTGATTACTGACAAGTTATTGATTACAGATATGTTTTCAAGTTTATGTTGTTAGAGCATATAATCATAGAACATGTGGCAGATATTGTTATAGTGATGGCTATGTTGCAGAGAGAAACAAGATTGTAACAAGAGAGCCTGAAAAATTCAGAATCAATAAAACATCTCATACATCCAGATTGTTGCAGGTTTTCATATCTTATAGAGGTTTGTTCTGAATATTGATACTCAATGTCCCTATCTCTATCAGAGTTATGCTGTGATGCTATTATTAGGTACAGGATTCAGAAAATTATACCCAAGCAGATTTCAAACAAATATCTTGCCTCTTCCTGCATACAGACCCGAGCCTGGCTGTGATGGGCAGGGATTTACACTTGCAGCAAATATTTATTTACCTTGATTGCTGTCTCTGCTGAAATAATCAGGGCTGCCTGCTGCGGGTTGATTCCCAACTGCCAAATTCCTGTGCCTGAAATCACACTGAGAGGCTGGACAAAACTCTCCCACAGTTGCATATGTCATGCAAATTATTCTGCCCCAGTGCCTCAACAATACAATCATAAGTGCAATCTCTAAATTTTTGCCTTATAAAATACATGACAAGCTCATTCAAATATATATAGTTGGAATAAGATACAAACTCTGGATTGAAATCTTCACCACTGTACAAATTCCCATTATCAGTTGTAACAAATTCAATCTTCTTATTTTTAGATATCTTGTTAATAATTTTATTTGAATATTTATAATGTCTCCAATTTAAACTCTGAGATGCAATCATGGGCATCCTATACTCAAAACAATGCTCATAGCAATTGTTGAACCAATAATTGTCAAACAATTTCAACCTTAAATAATAATGGCACCTGTCTGTATAAAAATTAACAAACAATCCAACAATTCTCTTGTACTTGTTGTATACAAGCCTTTCAAACTTGCTGATAAAATTGAGAAATAGGCATTGGAATGGCCTGTCACTAGCAAGCACCCACTGCATTTCAGTTTCATTTTGCACTGTAAACAGGTCATACTCGGACAGGCCAAAGAATCTAAGCTTTAAATCATCAACAAGTGACTTAGATTTTATGTATTTTGAAATACATCTTCTCTCAAAAAATCCTGTGTCAAGATTATCCATGCAATTAGAAAAAATACACACTGCCTTCTATAAGTTACTTGCTTGCTGCTGCTGCTGCCTTGTATTCCTCAGAAACTGCTTATGTGCTCAGAACTTGTTGTACCTGTTAAAGAAAAAAAAATATATGAATTTTGTTATGTTTATTATATAAAATTTCTTGGGGTTCAAATCAAAATTCTATGCTTAATAAAAAAATTATCAGTTGGGTTCAGCAGTGTGTTTTGTATATTTAGTGTGTGTGTGTGTGTATGTGTGTTAATATTTTTTGGCTTTGGTATTTATATAAAATTTCTTGGGGTTCAAATCAAAACTCTATACTTAATAAAAAATATCAGTTGGGTTCAGCAGTGTGCTTTGTGTGTGTGTGTGTGTGTGTGTGTGTGTGTGTGTGTGTGAGTGTTTGTGAGTGTTTGTGAGTGTGTGTGTATGTGTGTGTGTGTGGGTGAGGGTGGCTTAGTTTTAAGTGTGGCCAAAAAAAATATCAAGAGGGGCATATTTTTAACAAGCTTATGGACAACAATCTGACAGAAGTGCCTTTTGTAAGTGTGGACAAATCAATCTGAGGGGGCTCATCATTTCACAGGAACTTCCCGAGGGCATTTTTACAAAAATTTTGGATTAGACGGAGTACCACACTTGAGCAAAAAGCTCATATGGGCATGTTGAGCAAGTTTTAAGTGTAGCCAAATCTGCCTGAGGGGGGTTCATCATTTCTCGAGTTTATAATGGCCTTTTACACTACTAACCACTGAACCTAGTTCGATATTTTAGATACATGTATATGTACGGTACGTATATTCAATATCAATATGCAAAAGTTCGAACTGTAGAAGCTTTACGGTTTTTTGAGTGACGTCAAACCCATATCACATAATTACGACTTATTTAATCATTAAGAAACAAAAACAGCAGTGCTGTTACATCACGTGAATGGGCTGAAGTTTGGATATCCACTCATTGCTATCAACTCGTCTATAGTTCATAACATGTCAGCAACAGGTGGTTTCTTTACTTGCAAGTTTTTAATTAATTGAAGGCTGAATGGTACTCAGCTTAAGTAACTCACTCACTTTCTAACATTTCTAAACCCGAAGGTTTATGGCTGCAGCAACACAAACCTTCCCTCTGTCCCTATGCTGGGCAAAATCAATCCAATCTTTTCATTCTTACCGAGTCCATCTCGACGTTATCCCTCCACCTTCGTCTTGGTCTTTCTACAGGTCTCTTACCATCAGAATCCCCAACAAGAATCATGTAAACTCTTCCTTCCTCTCCAATTCGTGCCAAGTGAACTGCCCACCTACGTCTTCTTGATTTAATTATTCTAATAATAAGTATCTGGACATGAATACAAATTATACAATTCTAAATTATGTAACCATCTCCACTCACTTGTCTCCTCATCCCTTTTAGGTCCAAATATTTTTCTAAGGATTATATGTTCAAATACTCTTCATTTATGTTTGTCTTTTAATGGAATGGACCAAGTTTCACATCCATACAATACTACAGGCAAAATTACTGTTATTTTTGTTAATTTTAAGTTTGTTTCATAGATATTATGTGAGAGGATATAAGTTAATGAAGAGAAAATTATTTTGAGCTTATGGCCATCCGGAAATGTGTAGTTATTGGAAAATATCCCAATCGTTTTTACTCGTTTTGACATGGCTAGGATGGGATATTGTGATCCACTTTTGTCAACATGAGGATGTTAGAATAATGAAATTTCTGTATCATGAAAGAACATCCAGCACTTATAGCCATAGGATTGGCATCTTTGTAAGTGCCATTGTTGTCAATCCAGCTCTGATGATTTCTGATGGAGGAATACACAGCGACAGAGGTCCTTGGATACAATGGCTGACAATGTATGTAAGTATTTGATGGTGATAACTAGAGAGAAATCATAAAATACGAGCAAGTTAACTGTGAACTGGACGTTCCAAGTGTTGAATGGAAAATCTTGCCGCCACTACATTATGCGAATGTGAAGGATACGATTTTGAGATCTGATCAAAGAAGGGAAACGAACTTGCGAAAAATTCATAGCAAAATATTTTCTAAATAATTTTCACTATTTTCGTATCATCAGTTACAATGAAAATGTGTTTTTCTTTCATTCATATTTTAAGAAATCAAATTGGGTTATTTATATATATATATCTTGTATTTCTATTAACGATATTATTTGAGGTAAATTTATAAATACCAAAGAAAAAGTATTTTAAGGGTTTAGTTCGTCTAAAGTCTTCTAACAAACCTTTCGTAACGTTACCAAATATACAATACTATTGTATGGTTCGAGAATTATTAAGACTTTTAACTCTGAGTTATTCACACGAAGTATTACCTAGGTATAGTGCGTTTTTCTACAAAACCACTATTTTTATTTTTTGAAAATTGATTTATTGATATATTATGAAAGTTTACACTATTTGGAGCAATTCTGAAAATCCTGAAGTTTACAGGTGCTACCGTTCCCGAGAGATATCAAATCAAAAATATCCAATATGGCGGATTCTTTTCAAGATGGCGGCCATCAGCACGCAGATGGCGATTGGCTACACAACTGAACATGTCTTAAGTGGTATAACAATTGATTCTACCAAGTCTCATGCTTTTATCGAAAAGTCAATGATTCCGGACTTAACAGCTGGACTGTGATAAAAACACTTTTTTGGTGCTGTCCTCCATTTGGAGACACATTTTATGGCGCATCTTTCATTAAAATATATTAAAACTGATACCGTTTTAGAGCTTATAAATTAGGCTACAACTTTTATTCAAAGCAATTTTTTATCATTTAATTTGTTCAAACGTTACAATGCAAAAACTTCAGAAAGCACTAGAAAGAAATCATATTTTGAAGATTATTTTTTAAATTACGGCGAAACCACCAACATTATCGAAAAATTAAACAGAATCTTTTTTGTAGCCCATCTAATGAGGATTAACACTGACAAATGATTTCCTGCCTACGGCCATTGGTTACGGAGATATAGGTCAATAACTGAGAGTCTGCGAAATTGATGTGGGGGGCGGGGGTGTTGGGGGAAAGCACCATGAGGAGGGGCGGGGAATTTGACCAAAAATTCAGCTTTTTCGGAATTATTCCCGACATTGGCCTTTTCTTGTCCTTCATTGACTGGGCTATGTAGAACCGTGACATGAATGAAAAGCAAAGACATATGCTGGTGAAAACGAATGTGTGTTAATGTATTTTCAAAGATTTAAATAGTTGGAGACGAAAACCGAAGAAAGCCCTGTCAAATATAACGCATAAATGGTCATTTTCTCTGCCAGAAACCCACTATTCTCAGATCATTTCAAGTGGTTTTGCTCGGCCAAGGCCGTAGAACCGCCGATAAACACGAACCACGTGACGCATGTCCATCTGCCGGCCTCGCAAAGCAGGCACCGAACTGTGAGCAACGTGGAACGTAGTCTCTATATAGAGCGCATGCGTCGTGGTGCTTCACTTTTGTGAAAGGAACAGATAATTTCCGTTCTTAAGTTCGAACCCTGGTAGGATCCATAGGCGTATTACTTTATATTTGGGTGTGCACAAAGAGAAAAAAGAAGAGGTCTTGTACCTTTTTAATAGCATATTTTGCAACACAATCACTTGGCTCTTTAACTGCACTGATGTTTGTAAAGGAATATAAATTCACTAAATGACAGTGTTGAAAATTTCTGAATATATGTAGTAGAAAAAATCAAATTCCATAGAAATCACACACACACACAAAATGTTCATAAATGTTACAAACAAATACATCAAAATACACGTCATCTATAACAATAGACGTCTGTCAAATGGTACAATATTATTAACTCATCAATAACTTCATTTACATCAATAGACTAAGCTTTTTTCCTGTTCCATAAATAGCAAGAGCAGGGCTTCCAATCTATCCTGCTTCTGAGTTGCTCTTAATTTAGTTTTAACTTGGGTAAGCTTGGAGAAAGCTCTCTCACACGTGCAGCTTGTGACAGGTATAGAAGAAAAGCGCTGCAGTACAGAGTAGAATGCAGTAAATATCTTCTTTCTCCAATGACATCAAAAAATCGAAAATCTATACACACCCGTTTCATCAGCGATAATGCACACGGGGTGTAAGGGGTGACCTTCCACGTAGTACACCCAAATGTCAACCTCACTGACTGGACTGAAGACTAACGAGGCTCTGGCGACTGGCCCCATGGCCAGTATAATTTTGTTTGTATTGTCCTGTTCTTTTGTCCTTATGTGTGCTGAGTGCCCCTTTACAGGCTCAGCTTTTAACGAAAGTCAGAACATTTTAATATTTTATGATTTTAGTTCTGCAACGTTAGAATTGTTATTTGTAACTATAAGGGGCTGGACCCCGTATAATGTGACGGGTGCAAAATAGCCTTAGTGCTGACGCACCCAAAATTTTAAATTCAAATTCAAAATTCAAATAATGCACACGTTTGTACCAAGTAATGACATTTTCAACTTCTTACAAACTGCCGCTTATTTTCTCTCTTATTGAAATATCTGTATTTAATTCTCTTTGATAAAACAGCCCATTAGGGTGTGCCTAGGCATACCCGGCACACCCCGTAGCTACGCCTATGGTAGGATCAGTTCTTATTTCATGCAGAAGAATGAAATGCCATAACCTGAGTAGAAGTTTCTATATGTGTGTGAAAATTAAGTTTGTCGGATTGCGTGGCCACACGTTTGCAGCAGATAGGAAATGGCTTTCCGCTTTCACTATTTAAAATAGAGTTAAAGTGATTCAGTTGACACAATATCCATATCACTGTGCCACACAACAACAGCATCCAGCTAGTTGTTCAAAACCAAAAATGTGCTAATTCAAAATGGTTTTGGTTTGGTTTGAGTTGCTGTTTTAAGTCCACTTTATGCACAGTAAGGTTAATCGGGACTAGACCTACAGTTTAAAGTGGGATCCGAACCACTTGTGCCTCCACCGGGTATCGAACCCGCGACCCCTTGATTACAAGGCAATAACGCTACCACTGCGCCATGGGGGAGGCCTCTAATTCAAAATGGGATCCCACAGTGTCACATTACATGAATAGTTTTGAACACAGGGTAAATTTCGGATACTGAAGTCATTATATAGAATGTTTACATTTACGATCTTAGTTCATGAAATTAACATATTTTATTCTCTCTTCGCCTTCTTTTTTGACAGTAATAAACGAAAATCCCGTTTAAGTTGAAATAGCTTAGTTATAATGCAGGCATGTAACAATCCTCCTTGCAACCAGAGGGGAAACCATATCTTGATCTGACAACTTCCGTACAAAAAAAATTAAAAAAAATTGTGATATAGAAGCGAACGTGCACCCAGACACACCCACTTGTGTCTATATATTTACCTACATATAGTAGCTGTGTCTGGAGGTTCGACATGCTGACCCCACGCCACCCCATTACCAGTTGAAGAACTCCGCACCTTTAGGTAGGATTGTGGGAGGGAGATTGGCAGTCGGGAGATAGGCCAAGGCCTTTACAGGGCTGTCGCGTCAAGAAATATTTTTATTATGTTTGTGTGTACGTTTACACGAGGAGAAGGGAACATAGATAATGTCCCAAGTTTTATTGCTGATAGAGGAAAATGTGGTTCGGATCCCATTTTAAACTGTAGGTCCAGTTCCGATTATCCTTGTTGTGCATAAAGTGGACTTCAACGCCAAACTTAAACAAACAAGCATATGTATGACGAAACAATATTTCTATATAATTCACAATTTTTACAGTTAATTCCAGTGATTCTTCTTCCAAAGAGTATTGAACGTTTCATCTTCAGTTGTATTTCATAACGTGTTTTTAGTATTGATTATTGTAAGTAGCGAGCTTTAGCCCCAACACGACGAAGAAAACAAAACACGCTTTATACTCAAAATTATCTCGACTGTCAGAAGATCTGTGGGTGTAATATATTTATTTTCATCTTGCCACACGAACAATAACAAAATATAACGCTACAATATGTGTAACGACTTGTAAAAAGGAGGTCCTATATTAGATACTCGTCAAGGCATATAGTGGTTCGCATCACACTTTAAAACACTGAAATACAAAGTCAATGCAATAATTAATGTGTTAGACGTTGGAAAAAAAAAGCGACCATGAGGGGAATCGAACCTTGGACTTCAGCTTACAAAGCTGACCTTCAACTGACATGGTCACAAATCACGGTGAGGAAACCAAGCTATTCAGGTAATTTCTCCATAAAATTACATCTTTTCCTGACCAGCTCGAAACTTTTGATGTCGCTTCTCGCTAATTACATTCATTTGAAAGCAATACGCTTCATCAGATAGTGTTTGTATACTGTGCACATTGCTGACAGAATACAAGTCAAGCTTGTGCATGAAAATGAAGGAAAACGTTGGGAAGTCGTGCTTTTGTGGAAGGTGAGTGTTTCCAACCCTAAATGATCATCGTGATCCAGCTTCCGTCAACATAGCGGATTCTGCTATGTAACGACGAATCTTATTAACCAACGGCACATATATTATACAAGGTGTCTACAAATTATCTTTACAACTTCAATTGTAAATAAGTAAATAATGGAAAGAGGTATCTCAGTTCTGTTGCCTTCATGTAAAAGAGAAACTCTCAAAGTCTTGTTTACTGTTTTTTCAGGTACATTGAGTAAGTGGGGAAGATGTGAGGTCACATTTCCACAAAACGACTACTCCACAGGAGAAAGCACAGTGTGTTTCCTTTTCTCATAAATTATTGAATACGCATAACAGTCGAAGTTGGGGGTCTGAAAAGCCTCACGAGGTTCCAGAAATCGCCCTCAGATGAACATTTTCCTGGTCGATGGATTGGGAGGGATGGCCCATATACAGTATGCGCCAAAATATACAGTACTGAAATTAAAAGACGAGCATTACATTGTTGTCATGTGAGTTTATGTATTCTGAAAGAAACACTAACATACACACTATTAGCGAGTTATAACTTCCTTTTTACTACTGAGGACACGAGCGGCTTTAACTATGCCCCATCGACAAACGCACATGCGCGTTCGAGGTGCGCGAGTTTCAGTACTGTATATTTTGGCGCATACCGTACTTGGCCACCAAGATCACTCGACATAATCCCTTTGGATTTCTTTTTATGGGGTTATGTTAAGGATATTGTGTACCGAACGCCAGTTCCCAATATTCAAGTCCTACGACAAAGGACTACTGCAGACATCGCAACACTTACTGAGGAGGTACTAGAGCGGAAATGGCAGCAAATCGAGTATCGCCTTGATATCCTACGGGCAACAAGAGGGCACACATAGAGATGCATTGAGGTGGTAGAAAAAAACTTTGTGAGTTTCTCTTTTAAATGAAGGAAAGAGAACTGAGCTACCTCGTTCCATTATTTAGTTATTTAGATTTGAAGTTGTGAAGATAATTTGTGGACACCCTGTATTATTTTTAAACTATTATTTAAAAAAGAAGAGTCATTATTCTGGAATCTACGGAGAAATTCATTCAGCCGGTAGTGATTTTACGAGTCACAATTTTTTTTTTTTTGTTCCATTACAAAACCAACGTGCACGTGTAAAAAAGGAAACCCCGACAATTTTCATTTTACCTAAATTCCATTTACTGTTAAAGTTAAATGAGAGGACAACCATTGACTTATTGTTAATAGCATGGATGAATGATGTGTGTGTGTTTGTGGGAGAGGGGTACCTCCTCTCATGTGCCTCCCTGGCTGTGACATAAACTCTTCTTGCTTCGGATTTCTATTATTTTTCCCATCGCATATTCAGTGCCGACTTTGCGATTCTGTTGCCAATGTGGATGGGGGAGGAGTTTATATATTCTTCAAGCCTTCTCCCGGGCTAGGATAACACTTTTCTGAAAGAAAACATGTTTTTTTTTTGGCATCATTTTCAGGAATCACAACAGCACTATTTCCGCCTCGCTTATTGAAATTGCGTTTTTTCGTTATTTAGTGTTGCTTTTCTTCCATTTTCAGCTACTCGGAACGATAAAGAGAGACTCAAAAATAACACCCATGCTAAGGCCAAATTTGAACCCGGTGACCTCGCATTCTAACGCATTGTGATAACCACTTCTTTAAGAACGTCAAAAATGCGTTTCTTTAAAATATATTTTTTCACGAAATTTTGGCATTTACATTACTTTCAATGTAGACGTAAATAGTCTAGTTAATTAATATTTTCGCTGCAATATTTCCGTTAGCCCTTTTCTTTGAGTCAGAGACACAAAATTCCCTGCATGTGGTTAAAATGTTTGATAGTAAGCAACACTGCTGGTTTCCGAACACATACTTCGGCTGTACTGCCAAACCCGAAGCTGGACTTCAACTCAAACGAGTGTGCCACTTTCTGTGAACGGAAGCGTACATTCAAAGTATCATACATAACAAGCGTAAGAAAATGAGATATGCACCAGCAAGTGTTTTGCATGAACACCTATCGGCCTGTCTTTCTTCCTCTGTACACGTTTCTTCGCCTTTACTCTGCGCGCCCCACACACACCGCGCCTTCATGGCCTTTGGAAGGTCGAATTGATTCTCTGCAGTAGTTTGGCCAATGTTACTCGAACCATTATTCCGGAATAACTCACTTCTCCCGTGGTGTGGACCGTAATTTTGGACCGAAGTGCTTAACTCGAACTAGAAGTCGAAGCGAAATGAGTTTCAGTCGCGATCCCTAATGGCACGAAATAAGAGACTTATAAAACCACAGGGGGCCTGCAATTGAAATATATTGTCCCCAGAAGTAGTAGTAGAGTAGTAAAAGTGATAATGAAAATAATAATAATAATAATACGGATAGTATTATCGCTCTCTCCACGGAAACAGTCCAGTCAAGGTCGGAGCTTCCCCCTGCCTTCTCCATATCCCGGGTTCTCAAAGGTTGCCACACTTCTTCTAAGCTGCACAGTCGACACATTGCGCGTTGTACAGTATGCGGTTGATTTCGTCTTCCCTGGTGTATTTCTTAAGGATTATTCGTTGCTTATTGGCAACACTGTATGTGGGTGGCGTGACTTTGACTGGACTATTTTCATGGCGTTAGCTTTAGTAATAATAATAATCAGTTTTATAAAACAATAACGGGTGATGTTCAAATTTCGTTCAATTTCCACAAACAAAATTACTAATGGACTCGAAACCTTTTATCGTTTGGTTTTTGTACACACTCGTATTCTCCAAACTCTGAGCACTCCGGAGCGGAGTGGGCAAGTTCTTGAAATATCGGTCCTCGCTCCGGATCGTGAGCAGGAGCCGAAGCGTAGATCTGCTCCGAAACCCTGGTACAACCTTTAAAACGTTTCGGCTAAGAAAGCCTATTTCATAGCTTGTATCACCATTTGTATGACGACAGCAGAAATTGTAAAATTTTGATTTATGACTTTTCATATGAATATATTTCAATGTATTTTGACGTGGGTATAGCTGGAAAATTTGTGGTAAAATATGAAATTAAAATATAGTTCGAGGTCTTGGACTAGGAGTCTATTTTGCCTCGCCCGTTATTCCGAACCTAAATTACTAGTTCTAAGTACAGGACTCTCAGTTCATTGAGCATGAATTGGGAAAGAATCCGTTTCTGTTGATCGCCATTCTCGAAACAAATAAACAATTTTAATTCATCAGGTCATTGTAGTAGTGTCACTACAATGTTTGCCCCATTTTTTTTACAAATAATATTTCTCGTCTTTACGCAATAAATATTACAAAAACAGAAAATTTCATCACATGGATATTTAATGAATGCTCTTTTGAAGCGTACAAGTTGTAATAAAGAACGCGGCACGAAAATGTCTTAACAGTTACATGCCTCAACGTTGACCAATGTAACTTGTGCAGAGAAAATTTTCTCTAAATGCTCTTCTTCATCCATGTGTGATTGGTGCTTCAAATTACGACAGTCGAAATAATAAGTGTGAGTCCACACTGCTACACAATTCAAGCGAGTGCCAGTTTCTTGGTAAGCGCGTTGAGAAGTCGACTCACATTATCTTCACAGACTGTTCTGCGCACGGACATAACTTTGTGATGTTCCTTTTTCAATTTTATCTAATCATAGTTTATCCTCATCGTTGCATTTAGGTAGGAGAGAGAGATACCAACATAATTTACAGAAATTAGCCGATATAAATATTATAGAGCAGCAGCGGTTCTCAAACTTTTCCTTCATTGTACCCTTTAGTCGTAACTAAATATCAAATGTAACTCCACCATAGGTTTTCTCCCAATAGTGGGTTTTGGGGGATTTTTTGCCTTCCTGATTGGTGGGGCGTTTTTGATATGTTGGAGGCGTTTATCTTCAATAGAGCAAAATGGCATTCGGGCTGTATGTGGAAAGATGGTAAACAAGTAAACATTAGAATAATATGACTATTATTTTATTGAGTGTTCAACGTTTACGATCTTGTATGATTAGTTACATAAATAAAAATATGAAACACATGTATGCTAAGAACTAGGATAAAATAACATTAATTTTCATTTTCTTTTTCCAGTGTTATTGAAAAAAGTAAAGAACAAAAATAAGTTTGTAAATAAATTATCAAGCACAATTTTGGAGTTTTTATTCTAAATCCTCGGAGCGTATAGTGAGAAAGATGTACTTGCATAGCCTGACACAGTTTCTTGATTATAACTCCATTAAGCCTTGTTTCCATGATTATGGAAAACTAAATATGCTGACCAAGTCAGTAATTTATTTTATTAAAAACATAAACTAACGTAACGTTTCAACCTTCTAGAAGGTTGAAACGTTACGTTAGTTTATGTTTTTAATAAAATAAATTACTGACTTGGTCAGCATATTTAGTTTTCCAGTTTCTTGATGTATGGTTGTGCACTTGAATCTTTTAAGCGGAGATTCGGTTCGAAACTCCGGCACAATGTTGCTTCAACTGAGGTTAACGTGTTTTACTGAGCTTTCTCTTAGCAATCTCCTGGAGTAGTTGGTTAGATGATAGCACTTTCGTTTTTTTACTGTTTTTGTCAAGATCGAAACATCGTAGGTTCAAATCCCACCCTTTCCTTATTGTTTTTTCCTTTTTATTTACCAAGTATGAAGTGTTCTAATAACGTAATATAATATTATATGATATTACTGTAAATATTTATGCAATGCATGCTCAGTGGCGGCGATTGGGTTTCAAAACTGATGGGGCAAGGCGGGGGGAGGGGGAGGGCAAGGACAGTTTCTTTCCCTTGATAGATAATGTTTAGCATAGTGCTGGGTCATCTGCCCCTCCACACTCCATAATCATCGCCACTGTGCATGCCTCAAGTAATGCGTCTACTAATGTTTTTAATCTTTCAGTGATTGGCAGGATTTTAGGAAAAAAATTTCCTTTCATTCAGCTGTTATAAGTTAACACATATTAAGAACTTATATGTCAACTTTCTGCATCCGGAAATGCTGGACATAAATCGCATAAATATCAACGGAAATATGCAAGAAACGTAGATAAGCATTCTCGTCCAAAGCCGTTTACTTCCCGAAAAAGATTTTGCAAAGAAGTAGGTTTGAACCCATGACCTTCCATTCCATAAGCAAACGATCCCCCTACACCACACGGTTCACGTTATTTTATGCACTCGGTTCGAATCCCACTTTAAACTGTAGGTCCAGTCCCGATTAGCCTTACTATGCAAAAAGTTGACTTAAAACACCAAATCAATCAATTCATCTCCTTTCAGAGTGGGCCTTCTATGATACTGTAGTCGGCCAGCATCCGAAAATACAGTTCTGATTCGCGTACACCAGAGTGCAATTGCATTTAATATTGTGACTAATTTTACTTTAAAACTACAGATTAAAGCGATAATAGTGTCCAGAAAAAGAACCTCAAAGTAGATCTTCACACAATGTATTTTAATCCATTGCCAAACATTTCAGTTAAGAATAATATTATGCTTTTCCATTGACCGTATTTTCGATTCATGGTGAATTTGCTAAGAAATCTAAATATGTAAGTTTTACTAGTAAATGCATTTAAAATGCACGAAACAACAGGGGAGGAGAAAATAAACATTAAAAATAAGTAAAAATGCAACAAAATCTGTTAAAAATACTGACAAATAAACTAAAAGCCAAAAAAGGCCGAAAAATGCCAAAAAAAAGAAATGTAAAATAGAAACTGTTTTCCGGCTCTAACTGAAGGGAAACGGACATGATATCAGGTTTAGCATTGTTTTTAAGGGTCAGAAAAAAAGTTGATTTTTCATCAACTTCCGGACCCTAATTAGTAATTATGACCATTGAAAAAGTTGGAGGTAGCTTACTTAAACTTTTCTTGTTGAGGGATCGTATCGTCCCATATGTCCACTTCATAATAAAGAAAAACATCAAGTTCATAGTTCGAAAATGACTTGGAGTTTTCCACCACGAAAATATGTTTTTCATAGTTTGAAGTTCGTTAGTATTATCTTTCAAGGTTTCCATTGTTTTAATTTCACACATATTTCATATTTCATACGTTCCTCTCTCTTTTCATACAGTCTTTGGAAAAAAGCTGAAGTTTCTTGTCAAACGGGGTCTGGTTCAAATGACTCCTTTTCGCTCTCCTGTTCCTACTTTAAACAAACAACAAAATACTTCGTAACTAAACGATTGCTTGTTCAAAACACGAAATTTTTACACAATTTACAAAATATGACAAAACGCCAATAGACATGTTCATCATTTTTCCCTTTCAGTGTTTCTCGATTTTATCTGAATTCGTTTCCTCATGAAAATTGCCATGAGGAAATTACAGATATGACATTATGTGTGAATTGGTTTCTTCAAACTGGTAGCA
Source organism: Lepisma saccharinum (assembly GCF_977018435.1). Classification (NCBI taxonomy): domain Eukaryota; kingdom Metazoa; phylum Arthropoda; class Insecta; order Zygentoma; family Lepismatidae; genus Lepisma; species Lepisma saccharinum. Next base: position 15,726 of record NW_028143177.1, read on the forward strand.
AATTTTAACATGAGCTACCTGGAGAAGAGGTAGCGTGCTTGATTCTTACGAGGGAGGTCTTAGGTTCGATTCTCCACCTAGGCAGAATTTTTTTCAGGAGTATATCGTTGGGTGTAAAGTTTATCCACCGTGCTAAGAAGTTAACATTGGTTTCTGTATTTCACGAGAGAAAAGGAAATAGTAAGAGAAATTTATTTTGATGATAGGAGGAAGTCACATGCCACGTGAAATGCGCAGAATCAAGTTACATAGAGCTAAGTCTGAAATGGTGCTATCGAATATTGCAAAGTTAGTGCGGAATTTTGTTATATCTGATACTCGTACTTTCTGTTCAAAGACGACAAATATTTTAGATACAAAGCAGTGAGGAATTAACGATCATTATGAGGTTTTGAATTTTTTGTTTGTCACTCACTATATAAATAGTACTTATTAGTAGTTTCTTATCGAACCGGCCTTCGTCGCAATAACCATTTACTTATGTTAATTGGCGATTTACTATTATTTTTAGACGCATGGTAAGATGGTGGTGAGGGGATTGACAACAGTCATTACAAAGGAACGGACATAAAATTACCAATCTTAGCAATTTGAACTCATTAAACGCTCTCCTTCGTTACAGTACTGCACTACATCACTACTTAACATAACTGTATATCTTTTTTAAAATAAATAATAATCCGTCGCGCAACAGCCCATGAAGGGCCTAGGCATACCTACCGACTGCCGGTCTCCCTCCCACGCTTTCCTTCGTCACCTCTAAGCGTGGAGATCTTCAACCAGTATTGGAATTGTCGGGGGGTCAGCCCGACGTATCTCCGGCCGTTATAGTAGGTCTCCGTGACCGGATTACGCTCACTCACTCGGAGCTCCCCAATTTCCTCACGATGGTGGGTTGCCACCGGCCCTATACGTAGGCCGAATAAATTCCGACCAGAGCCGGATTCGAACCTATCAAAATCAAATAATCAATATTTTAGGCGTCAGTGAAGAACAAGCAATACATAACTTAAATAACATTACATTTTGCATCCTGAATACATATATGTGATTTGTGAATTAATCATGATATGTGTGTTAACACAACATATGAACAATAACTAAAAAGAAAAGTTTTAACTTTAAATCCTGGAAATCTGCAACTTCTAAGGGGAAATATGCGCAGAAGGGACGTCCCTCAAGTGTGCATCGGATTCATTTTTTAAATATTCTAATATCAACGGTATCTGTTCAACAAACAAAAAAGAAAATAAGGAGGAGAGGGTGGGATTTGAACCGGCGACCTTTCACGCTTGACGAAAAATAAGGGTAGCAGCGCCTAATCAACTACTCTACGTTAACTTAATGACATTATTCCCTTAAAAACATGTTGACGTTTATGAAGACTCCCACCTTCCTGTGTTTCAAGCACATTTTCTCGACAAGTCATGTAAAATATGTGTTTTTGAGAACTGTTCGATATTATGCAAGGTATTGTAAATAAAATGTCGCATAAACTCTTCACAAATTTGCTTCTTTCTGCACAAACTTGATGGCAATTTCCTCCAGGTGGAGAAAATCTCTGTTCAGTGTTTCAAACCCCACAAATTTCAAGTCGAGCAAGCAGAATCGTAAATATCCTTCAAGGTTCTTTTTCCAATTTATTATTTCTGTTTAATTGCGTATTATAATAACGGTTTATAGTTTCTAAGTTCATGGAAAGTGTTAAATTGAAAACCTATCACCGCAGTGTTTTTCGACTAGTGGAAAGACCTACTCAAAGTTGGCTACTCTCACCTGGAGCTGAAGTGCAATGTTGCTAAGTTTACGATTTCGGGACTTAGAATTCTTTCGGGGCGGTCAAATAAGATGTTGCGAAGTGTACGTACCCCAGGGGTACGTGTACCACAGTTTGAGAACCACTGTTCTAGAGAGTTTACGAATCAATGCTACTTTGTGCATAGTTGTGATAACTTCCTGATTGGATAAACGATGAACATCGGCTCTTATAGTGTATGTGTTTGCTTTGTGTGTGTGATCATGTTTTTAATGGTGATGCAGAGGCGAAGAGAAGATTAATTCTTTAGCCATTCTTTATGCAGGATAACGGACGAAGGGAGTTCAGTGGTAATGTTATTTGAATGATCGAGAAGAGGAAATAGTTTCACGCCCTGAGAATATAGTTACATAAAATATGACTATATTAATTAAGCAGTATCGGTATATACAACTAACTAACCATAATCATTTCCAAGCATACACATGTTAAAACAAATATCCGTCTAGACAATTACAAAATCATAACATACTCACTGACTCATCAACGAACAGCCCAAAACTATGTGCACAGCAAACTGAAATATTTGGGGTTTCTTTTTCTTATGACGTAAGCATCCACTAAGAAGAATATACCAAAATTAAACCCTTAAAGGGTGTAGGGGTTATATGCGAAACTTCTTGATTCAGCCCAAATCCCTGGAGCTAGAAACATGAAAATACTTATAAACAAAAGTACTCTACATATATACAAGGTGTACAACTTTGCTTCCGCCATTTTTCCCCAAAAATATGACGCTGTAACGAAAACATTGCTTACCCAGGCATTATTCAAAGTATTGTCCATCCCTGGCCACTACTTTCTCCCATCTTTCGGGCAGCGTACGAATGCCGCGTCTAAAAACTTGTTCATCTTTGGAGGCGATCCACGAATCGATCCACTTTTTGACTTCTTCATAAGATCGGAAGTGTTGGTCAGCCAGTTCATGAGCCATTGATCTAAACAGGTGATAATCAGAGGGAGCGATGTCTGGAGAATAAGGCGGGTGGGGTAGGACGTCCCATCTTAATGTTTCCAAGTACGTTTTCACCACTTTGTCAACGTGGGATCGTGCGTTGTCATGCTGCAAAATCACTTTGTCGTGCCTCTCGCTGTATTGCGGCCGTTTGTCCTTCAATGCTCGGCTCAAACGCATTAATTGCGTTCGATAACGAGCACCTGTGATTGTTTCACTTGGAGCCATGAATATTCGGTTTGGCCGTCGACGTGGAATCATGGCCGGGATATCCGCATGATTTTTTGCGTTTTGGGTTATCGTAATGAACCCATTTTTCGTCCCCGGTCACAATCCGATGCAGAAATCCCTTCCATTTTTACCTCTGAAGCAACTGTTCACAAACACACAAACGCCGTTCAACGTCTCTTGGTTTCAGCTCATACGGGACCCAAGTTCCTTCTTTCTGAATCATACCCATGGCTTTCAGACGTTTTGAAATGGCTTACTGTGTCACTCCCAATGATCGTGCCAATTCTTCTTGAGTTTGACGCGAGTCTTCACTCAGCAATGTCTCCAATTCTGCATCTTCGAAAACTTTCTGTCTTCCACCACTATGCCGGTCTTCGATGTTAAAGTCACCATTCTTGAAGCGTTGAAACCACTCACGACAGGTTCTCTCACTTATAGCGTCCTCACCATACGTAGTGGAGAGCATTCGATGAGCCTCAGCCGCAGTTTTCTTCATATTGAAACAAAAAAGTAGAACCTCCCGCAAATGGCGAGAATTTGGCTCGTACACTGACATTTTCAATCGCGAACAACTTCACGATGCACACACCACTCGACTAATGTTTGAATGGGGTTATCTTGACAGAGGTCCAAGCTAACTGCGTGACGTCTGCGATCTGCTTCTTTCGACCGCTACTTCCTGTTGTTGCCACCTGGCGGAAAACGGCGGAAGCAAAGCAGACCTGGAAAACCGGGAAAAGTCAGGGAATATGAGGTGTCAAAAAAAGTCAGGGAAATGTCAGGGAATTTCGTCTCCATTGACTTTTTTTTATTTATTTAAAAATATCATTATGGAACTCTGCACGGGAACATGAAATCTCGTTCGTAAGTTTCGGCCCTTTTATGCGCAACACAACCACTGCGCCAGAAACCAGTGATGGCAGGAGGAGAGAGAGAAAGAGAGAGAGAGAGAGAGAGAGAGAGAGAGAGAGAGAGAGAAATTTCTCTCGCCCGGGCTTCTCGGCGGGAATTTTAAATTCGAACACTTTTTTGGAGGAAAATTGTTATAACTCGGGCACTATGGGAGCAATCTACTTCGGATAAGTTTTGTTTTGCAGCTACATCATCAGCGCATGCAACCGTGTACAATTCAGAACACCGGACCGAGGAAGGGGGCTTGGGAGGGGGGAATGTTCCCCGAATTTCTATGGAAAAAACAAAAATCTGGAGTTTGCCCCCTCCCGCTATTTTGGGGAGAAGGCGCTAACTTTAGTATTCTTTTAAAAGAATGGACATTTCTTAAGAGAAAGAAACATGTTTCATGTTCTTGGGTGCCATACAAGTTGAATAATAAGCCAAAATGTAATTTTTTTAACGAAAAATAGAAAAATAGGTAATTTGCATTTTTGGAGGAAAATTGTTATAACTCTGGCACTATGGGAGCAATCTACTTCGGATAAGTTTTGTTTTGCAGCTATTTTTTTATTTTGATTTAGTTTATTTTACTTCGCGTTTTGTGACTCTTGGCTAATTTGCGAAGATGGGGATGAGTGATGAAATGATGAAATTGATGAATGGACATTCACAAACAACCAAGCCCAACCGGGATTCGAACCCGGGACCCTTGGCGTCGCAGCGCGATGTGCTAACCACTCGGCCACAGGGTCGGGCATTTTGCAGCTAAAACATCAGAGCATGCAACCGTGTACAATTCAAAACGCCGAACCGAGGAAGGGGGTTTGGGGTGCGTGACCCCTAAATTTCAATGAAAAATTCGCCCCCTCGTCTCCCGCTATTTGGGAAGAAGGCGTGAACTTTAGTATTTTTTTTATAGAATGGGCATTTCTCGAGAGAATGAAACATGTTTCATGTTCTTGGGTGCCATACAAGTTGAATAATAAGCCAAAATGTGATATTTTTTTTTGTAAAATAGGTAATTTGCATTTTTGGAGGAAAATTTTTATAACTCGGGCACTATGGGAGCAATCTACTTCGGATAAGTTTTGTTTTGCAGCTAAAACATCATAGCATGCAACCGTGTACGATTCAGAACGCCGAACCGAGAAAGGGTGGTTTGGTAGTGCGATCACCGAATTTCAATGAAAAAACAAACATAAACATCTGGAGTTTGCCCCCTCTTCTCCCGCTATTTTGGGGAGAAGGCGCAAACCTTAGTACTTTCTTCAAAGAATGGACTTTTCCAAAGAGATTGAAACATGTTTCATGTTCCTGGGTGCTATATAAGTTGAATAATGAGCCAAAATGTAAAACTCTGTTCGGAAATGTGGCATGGATATGTTGCGGAGAGGGGGGGAGGTTGGTCATCAGTATGAATTTCCCAGGCTTGCTCCAGACCTGTGTCAGAGTTTCCACCAAAACATAAGAGTATGAAGGTCCAAAAAGCACATTCACTTCGTAATCAGCACCATGATACCATGTGGTATCATCGGGTGAGTACGACCTTACTCTGGTGATACCATATGGTATCATTGGGGGAGTAAAGGTTAAGCCTCTAAATATTACGTGGAAAATGCATTGAATTATAATTTTTTCTTGTCCGTATGGGAGTAGTAAGGGGACTTGCCAGCAGATGGAGGGGATAAGAGCGCGTGGCGCCGTCCGACAGTTGTCGGACGTCGTAATAAGGCATTTTGTTGGGCAAAGTGAAGGAACATGGAAACAAATAGGTTCCCTTGATACATACGATTTTTGTCGAATATCGCCACCCGACAAAGTATCTCACTACAACATGTGACAGAAATTGCATGGACTGCAACATCCAACAAAAATCGCATGCATAAACAAGAAGCGCTTTAAACTGCAAATATGCTGCTGGAATTTTATTACTAATCTGGCTCACTTCACCTTATTTAATGTAGCAGTGCTTACAAAGGTTTTCTTTCATCATCCTGACGTATTACTGGTTTCGCACAAGTTAACATACGTTTACAATGGCATTGCACTATTCTTAGATATCAAGAAGAATCCAACCAAACAGGATATATATTGAATACTATCACGAAAAAGTGAAATATAACTGTGCATTGGTGAACGTTATAAAAATCGGCAAGTGGATGCTCCCAACCTCAAATTTACTGCAACACTAGTATTGCAATGAAATTAACGCCACTCTCTGTCCTGTCTGTTTAAACTCATGAGAGATGGTCATTAATCTATCACTGAGTAAGGTTAATGTCCAATATTATGAAATAAGAACTAATAATAAATACGTAAATATTATAATATCATATTTACTCGAATCATTAAAGCATCAAAGCAAATCACTTTCTTCAAGAATTGACGTTTCTCTGCCAGCCCTGCTAAATTTTCACTTTCCATCTACTGATTTATACGAGGGGTGGCCAGAAAGTAATTTCCAATTAGTAGGGACATTGATTTTTCGCAAACGCCAAAACCGTGAAAAATGGTAATTGCTGCGAAGTTATGTTTAGGAATGTGCAGTGATGTCTGGACACATTTTTCGCCCATTCGAAATATCGAAATAATGCGAATTTGGCATAAAATGCGAATTGTTGGCATTTGTAGCGATTTTTTTAAAAGAAATGTCCTAAAACAACGAAAAATTCAATTAAATCCAACATCCTTGTCTTTTCTAGGCCATGTTTGTATACATAGAACATGCAAGTTTTCCAACATTTTACTCAATAGTAAACTATTATGTTATACGTACATGGAATATTTCCGACAACCACTTTAAATCATGTATTTTGCACGATTTTTTCAACTTTTATCAAAACCATTTGCATCACAGAGCAAAGTGGAAGGGTTCTAACAGGAGATCGAGTGCGTATCTACCGTCACACGGGAGCCACATCTTCAGATTTGTCGCACGAGATACGTTTTGAATTACCAAGCTAAGTAAGTGCGCACCATCGGCATTTGTCAAGCGAGTAATAATGGAGCTCAGTCATTAGGGCATCTGGCTATTATGCGAGAGACCCGTGGTCGATCCTTTCAAATGTTATACGGCATTACAAAATACTTGAATAAAAGTAAAATCCAATCTTTACTGTTCTTCATAATGTACATTTTTTTTTCAAATTACCAAATGCAAAAAATGCGATAGAGATCAAATTTGATCCTAAATTGATACTTGCTGTAAATTCGTAAAGAATTATCATCGTTAATATATAATTGCTATTGAATTGCTGTGGAATAAACACTTACGGATCAACTTATACATGCAAGATAATTTTGTAAAAGTTAGGTTGAGGAAAGAGCTTGTAAGATTGAAATTTGGTATTAAATAAACTTTCCAACTTTAGAAACTGAATTCCCGTGTGTAACTTGAAACATTTTTAATTTTCTAGAAATCCGGTAAATATTTGACTGCACAAGTTTGACTGGTTTGGTTGAAGGTTAAAATCTTTTAAAATCATTTTTCGTATTAAAATTTTTAAATCAAGCAGAGAGAGAAAGTGTACAAATACAAATGCAGCAAACGTACTAGCCTAAACTATTCGAAATACCTGGATGCTAAGAACACTAACTTTAAATGATTTAACAGTAATCCAAGCCTATGAAAATGGATTTACGATCATACGGAAAATAGGACTATTAATGCAAGAGAATTACTTTAATTAAGAAGTCCAAAGCAACAAGCAGGAGAACACAATAAACCTCATGATCTATCATGAGAATATTCTTAGAAGAAATTCGTATTTAAAAATTCTTATAATTGTATCCCTTTTCGGCAGACAAGCTAGATATGGTAAAAATCAAGAGACAAGTTGTTTTTCAGGATACGGCGTAAGTTTTAGGAATATCATCGTGTATTTCATTCTTCCCTAACAAAGACAACTTACTTGTAACTGTACCCTGGACATGTATTGAAATCGGGCCATGCTGACATGTAAGTTCATATTTATATTTTCCCCTTGTACTTGGGATATTTAGAACAGGTTGAGATTAAATCTCGTTCTCCTACTTTCATAGAGAGTATAAATTTAAGTAAAGCAAATAGGTTACATGAAATCACAATGACTGACTGCGCATGTGTTATTATAAGTGAATCGTTATTCAGATTCTTTATAAACTAGTAAATTTTCACTTTGGCAACTTGTGTACAGATTTTCGTTCCATTTTACCTTAAAAGCTGGTAACACAAGAACACATTTTTTACAGTTCGATAACTACATCGCAATAATCATAAATATCTATTCCTGTCTTTGACAGAAATAACCGACAAAGAGAAAATATAACATCCATTACTGAGTACAAAGATATAAAATTATCCACAATGTATTTGTGAAATAGGTTATTAGAATTGAACGAAGTCGTAAAATTCCATTGATGTATGTACATTATATTTCATTCACGTGATGTATATCAACAAGATCATAATTTTTGTAAAGCGGAACATAGCTTGAATAAATAAGTGAATACTCCTGTACTGTGGCTAAGGTGTTTAAGATGTGACTTTTAAACTTTGAACTACACTATTTCAGACAACTTTTGAGCAATAATACGGACATATGAATAACTATCAACATTTTTCGTGTTAAAAAAAATAATATAATTGGTAGTTAACAAGTTCGGCATCTGTGTAATTAATATTACCATACACAAATTCTTAAATATATTTCGCGGTAGTAGTGTAATTTGTACTACAACCAGGACGAGAAATGATGAACCCCCCTCAGGCAGATTTGCCTACACTTAAAACAGGCTCAACATGCCTATATGAGCTTTTTGCTCAAGTGTGGAACCCTGCCTAATCCAAGATTTTTGTAAAAATGCCCTCGGGAATTTCCTGAGAAAGTATGACCCCTCTCAGATTGATTTGCATACACTTATAAAAGGCACTTCTGTGAGATTGTTGTCCATAAATTTGTTAAAAATATGCCCCTCTTGATATTTTTTTGCCCACACCTAAAACTAAGCCAAACGTATTAACACACACACACACACACACACACACACCCCCCACACACACACATATTTACTTCCGGTTTAAGTTCAATTGGGCACCAGGCTCAACTTGCATATCTAGTACTAAAACAATGTAATTCTTCTAGAATTGCTCTGTGACTCTCTCATTTCTTACATCATAAACATATGATTTTTCCCCTATGAGAATAACACTACATATGGTGTCATCGGGGAGTGTATCGTGGAATTCACAGATAATTTTAATGTTTGTCCTGTCATTAACCACAACTTGTTTCCTTTTTGAAGTGTTGATTACAAACATGGGTCTCTGTGCTTTGAATTCATCTGGTGTGTAATACATGTCAGTATTGCCAGTAGTGACCCTTTTGTATGCTGTAAATGCTTCATATAATTTAAGGAAATCATCCTTGGACATGTCTAAATTATAATTTTCTCTAGGAAATACTTCATTTCTGCCATTTTTAAGATATATGTTCTTGATGTTGCAGCTATCAAATTTACTTGAATTTTTTTCCTGATTATTGTGTCTTCCAGTCTGAAACAGTACCACCACAAAATCTGGCATGTCATATTGTATACTGGAGAATGAATTTGTAGCATCAAACTCATAATAAGTACCAGCTGCGGGCTTCTGTACACATTGATATGTATAAAATTGTAAAGGAATCTGTGGATTTTTTATTATATCTGCTTTGTATTTAAGAGCATAACTGGCTTCATATTCAACAACTGGGATTCTTAGCTCCATAGTCTGAATAATGCATTTGCCTTCATCAGGTAGGGTATTGGGCAAAGCTTCCCCTGTAGAGTTTAATGTGCTGTACCTCATCAAGGCATTATTATCATTGGCAGCTCTTCTAAATGTGATTCTTAAACCACTCTTCCACATAATATCTTTGTAATCTGAGAAGAATCTTGGCAACAGGCGCATAGGGAACAGCACTGTGTGGCTCTTGGTTAATATTTTATCACCAGCCTCAAATCCACCTATTTTGTAGTAAGAAGCCTCGGTTTTGGATAATTTTAGTGTGGCCAAAGCTGTGGAGGTAATGCCGGGATAATCCACTCTGTTTATAACAACACCATGCTTTCTGATCTCAATTTCAGAGAACAGATGCGGCACAAAATTATCCACCAATCTTATATTTGAATTTGCCGGATAATCTGTTCCATCGAGCTTTACAACATCAAATTTGATGTATAGATCTGCTCTGTGGGGGTGTATAAAGCCATCCCCTACATCAAGATCAACCTCAATCTCTGTGTTGGGTTGATTTAAATTTGCAAATGTCCTCCTGTTTGGAGGGAATGATTGTAGCTCATAACTCTCAATATTTTCCATTTTTTTGTATGTATTTTTATTTAAATATTAATCTCTATGATTGCAGTTGTTGTGGTTCCAGCAAAATCAACTAATTCTTCTTTTTCATTAGTGACCATCAATTCAATGTTATCTATTCTATTATGGCACACAGGAAAATATAATGTTGGGGATGGAGTTAAGATGATGGGCTCCATAAATTCAGAATTAGGTGTAAATGTTGCAATGATGCCAGTTTGTTTGTGAGTGCCTATGCCATTTGATTTGGTGATCATACCCTCGGCCACATTACAGTGAATATTCAGAGTCTCTATGGCTAAGAATTTAGGTATATTAATAGCAGTGTGTTTGATGGCTGGTTCAAGTTTTGTGTTGTTCTCAAAGCCTAACAGCTCTCCTATACTACCCAGATCCACTGTTTCTGTAGCAGATACAATCTCTACTCTGTGAGTGACAGAATTTTGAGTTAATACTATACCTCTGGGTAATTGAGCATTTAGAGTGGACAGATTATATTGCCCTGGAGTGATGACAATTTTTTGATCCCCTACAGCAATTTTGTTGTTGTGGTGTGTAATATTAGGGATCAAGTACATGCCATAAAATGCTCTGAGAGCTATTGTTTTGGGATACACTATATCATCATGTAATTTGAGTTTTAATATTGAATTTTGGCTGGTGAGATGGAATACCCCCATGATGTTTCAGATACCACAGGGCCTTTTGAAAATTTTCAATTGATGGTTTATTTATTTGAGACATATATCTAAGAACAGATAAACACAAATGTCCATAATTAACATCTTTGAAGTTTTGAACACGGGCATTATTGTAATAAAGATTAGTTGATTTTAGATATTTTATTAAATTTTCAGGTGGAACACCTCCAAATGAATCAAACACAAATGCCTCATTGTTTAAATATTTAAGATAACAAATCCAGTGAGTGCCCTGATTTTTGTACTTATCCAAATTAACAATGCCACACTCTTTGTTGAGTGGTGGTTCTGGTAAAGAATCAGACATGTACACACCTCTAAAATGTTTGATGCCCAGTGGCTTGATTAAAGCTTCAATATCTTGGTTTGTAAGCGGCTCTTGTTTTTTTAAACTTATTCATGGCTCTCTTAACACCTTTGCCTTGTTTCTCCATGGCCAGGTTATGGCGCTTCAATTCATCTAATTCTGCCCTATTTTTCTTGGCATCTATTACTGTTTTTGCTATGGCAGCTGATCCCCCAGCCAAGCTCCCAACAGCCCCAAGTGCTGCTAAGATGGCCGGGATAGTAAATATGAAACCCCCCACATGTGATTTTTTTCTAGATTGTTGTAATTTTTTTAATTGGGGGGTACTAAGCAACAATTTCATACCATGGCCCTTGGCAATACAAGAGCTTTTTTTCTTGCGCTGCTTTTTGGTTAAAAGGCTATCAATAGTTTTAAGAGATTTAAGACCTGCATAAGGTATTTGATACATAACACCCTTGGCCTTCATTCTAGGTTTATTATATACATATTCACAGCTCCCACCCCAGTTTTTGTTTGGTGTTCATAGCTATAGTGGTTCCCAATGCTGCTATTTTTTTCACTTAAAGAAGCATCTTTGCTTACAAATCTACCAAATGCAGCCTCTTCTAATTTCTTGTCTGCAACATGTCTCTTGTCAAGATCAGAATGTGTGTTGTATGCTATGTCATGGTCTCTACAAGCAGCATCTAGGGGATTAACACCAGGATCACCTCTGTTTAATCTATGATCCAATTTTGTGCCTGGACCACAATACTGATAGCCTGGAATATGTAGTTCAAATGGCAGCTTGTTTATAATGTCATTAACCAACCCCCGACCCTCAGAAATATTCCAAAATTTAGGTGGTAGAGTATTAATAACTTTTATAAGATATCCAATCAACCTTTTCATTGTAAAAATTGTGGTTGCCAGCATTTTCCTCCCCAGCTATCACCAATAACCTATCTACAAGTTTCCTGACATCATCAACCCACACAAATTCTTTAGGCAGGGTGTTGTATTGTTTGATTCCACTGCCAGTCTTAATTTGTGACCATATGGGCTTGAATAAGTTGTTATATTTTGCTCCACTGCTAGACTTGACTCTTTTTTGTGTGGGATCATTGTTCTGGTATAGAGCATCTGATTTTATTAATATTTCTTTGTAGTGCTCATAGTCTTGATCTGTATAGCTGCCAGGCCTCTTCCTAGTTATCAGTTCCCACAATCCAGGTGTGCCGGGATATTTAACAAAACCACCTCTTTGTCCAAGATGAGATTCTGAATATACAATTATATCATCTCCCATAAATGTTACTCTGAAATTGCCAATTCTATGTATGATGCTACCACCACGCTCTGTGTCGGCATATAAGCCAAAGACCTCATCTTTGTTGTCTTTAGGTGTGCTTAAATATTTTTGAGCAAGAAGACCCAATTCAATAGGATCCAGAGTAGCTTCAATTCTTCGAGGAGCAACAGGGCTAGGTGTATGAATACTGGAAAGTGGGGTGATTGGATAATCTAATATGTTACTTGCAGCTACAGGTACAAGCTCTGTGATCAAATTTTGATTTTGCTCTGTAACAGTTTTGATATTTTTACCTAATTCACTAATAGCATCAATAATAGGCTGTTCTGTTTGTTTGTGTTGTTCATAAATTCCTCGGTTCTGTGATTTCCATCCCTTAAATCTTTTTACAAGATAATCTCTTAATTTAAGATCATCAATGATTGGCCTTTTCATGGTTATTTATATATGTTTCAATGTCTTGAAAATTGTTGATTTTATTTCTGTATTTGCCACTATTGGGTTTTCTTGTCATATCAATTGTGACAAACCCATAACTGTCTTGGTTCCAGCACCTACTGCAAAACTTGGAAAAATCATTGTAGCTCAAGTCCCCACCTACATATTCATCATGTATGTGTTTGAGGTTGGTATGATCTTGATGAAACACACATATAAAATTGCTGTTGTCTCGGATCAGCTGCTTCGGTATTTTTGAAAAAGTCTGTGCCAGGTAGAAGCAATCAATGTTTTTGTGTCGGCCCTGTGTAAAGAAATTTCTAACCTTGTTTTGATTATCCAGTATAATGTCATCAAACACAACAACAGAATTATCGAGACATTCATGGAGTGGCTTAACATCTGGTTCAAAAGTGGCAATATCCAATCCATCATATAGCTTCATCAGCTGCTGATATTTTAATTGTTCCAAGCTCTTAGAGAAAACATACAAGTGCCTGTTTTTCCAGTCTAATCAGTTGGGTGCCTATAAAAAATTATCAATCATTAGTGTAGTTTTACCACAAGCCGATGGCCCAACAATAAGACATCTAATATTTTCAGGCAGCAACTTGCCATTTCTCTTAATCTGCTGTTCAGGTTCTGGCAGCCTTTTTATAACATCCCAGGTGCTCATATTATCACTTTGTCTGCATCGATCCAGCTGTGTTCTGGAAGTCCTAGCCATTTGACAAATAACTTGTTGCCTTTTCTGCGGATGATTTTTTCTATGAGATATGTGTCAGGCTGTTTAGTTTTGTTGAGTTCTTCTTCATAGAATCTGCCTTTGAGAATTTCTCCTCGGTGATCTTTTATTATATATGTGTTAAGGGTCACAGGTTTAACTTGAACCACTGTAAATAATTCAGTGCTCCAGTTTCTTGTAAAGCCTCTTTTGAATAAGTGCTTATATTTGCTGATTCTTACTTGATCACCCACCTTGTATTTGGCCTTTCTTGTTGTTGGCTGGTATCTAGGATAATAAACAGTCCTGATCAATTTTTGCTCATCAGATGAAGTTACTTCAGAGGGTTTCATGTTGATTGTGGAATGAACCGAGTTGTTATATTTATGTACAAGTTCTGGAAGAATATTAAGCCATTTATAATTACCTTGAAGTGTAAATTGTTTATACATAAGATTTTTTAGGGTTTTGTTGAATCTCTCTACAATTGAGGCCTTGAGATCACTGTAACTCGAGTAATGTTTTATTGACTGGCTTTTAATAAATTGTTGGAACACAGAATTATAAAATTCTTTGCCATTATCTGTTTGCAAATATCGCGGTGATCTTCCACTCTGATTGATGATTGTCCTGATGGCTTCTGTAACACATTTTCCAGTCTTGGATTTGAGTGGCACCGCCCAGGCAAATTTTGAAAATGTGTCTGTTACAGTGAGTAGATACTTGTAGCCCTTGTTGATTTTGTCTAAGTTTTTCAACTGTCCACTTGCCATCTCAATCAAGCCCCCTTGCCATAAATCATCTATGCCTTTTGTGACTACTGGCAGTCTCTTATAATTATGTCTGGCTTGTCTGTGTAATTCATCAACAATAATTTCTCTAGACATAATATGAAAACAAGAATATTGCAACTATGGGGTGTTCAGCAGCTGATACTACAGGATTTTCTAAATATAATTTGTCCCCTATTTGTATTTTAATTCCAGAGAGCCATCATCTTCAGCATAGGCTGTTTCTAATGTATTGGGATCTGTAAAATCCTCTAACTCTACACTGGTGATTTTTGGTTTGTTGTCAGCATTTGTTATTGATAAGGTGGGGTAGTGGTGTGCCTGTGGTTGAAGCCAATATTTGATCTTGATTGGTCTCAGTGTGCCCCCAACAAAAAACTGGTAATAAAATTGTGCAGGGGACAGCATATATATTTTGCCACCTGGTGTAAATGGTGAATCATATTCTTTGTTGGGGATGCTGTACAATTCAAGAATTACTGTATGTTTTGGATTCTCGATTATGCCGGTTATTTCTTTTTCTGCTGTAAGCAATCTGCTTGTTACAGATTCAAGGTGCTCATTGATGGTCCTAACAACATCATCATGGCCTGGCTTGATTTTTATGTCCACAATAAGTTTCTTGTATTGTTGCACAATCTCTTGAAGCTGGGTGGCAAGAACAGACAGAGCATTTGCTTGATTGGATTCCATGGTCCCTAGCTGTTGCTTGATATTAGCTACAATTTGTTGCAAATTTTCAATAACTGCCAATTTTGAATTTTGAGCAGTAAGATCATGGACCTGTCTTCTGATATCCTCAAACAGGGCATGCAGTTCATTAATATGTTGATTACTTGGTAGAGTGGCCACTGTCTGAGTGAGTTGTTTGATCTCTGTTTGGATATTCTTGATATCTTCTGATTTCAATATGCGATTCACAGCTCTCTTAATATTTTTAAGTTCCTGTGATGTAGGCAGATTTGTTACAGTATTTTGCAAGGATTCAAGTGCCAATTTCACATTATTTAATTCAGATGCATCAGCCACATTTTGCATAGCATTTTGGAGCAGGGCTATATCTGCCTGAGTGGGTGTTGATTGTTGTAAAATTTCAAGTTTTGTTTGGATATCATCCATCAAGTGATGAAAATGAGATAGCTCAGATTCAGTGTTGAGGTTTTCAAGCTTTGTGATCTGTTGCTGGACACTGACAAGTGTGTCTACAATACCAGGCAGGCGCGATTCTAGTACATTTGTCAAATCACTTTGCACTGCTGCTATTGTACCCTCAAGATGGGTTATGGTGCTTTGAATTTTTCCAAAATCTTCATATGTTTCAAGTTGCAGCTTAATGTTGGCAACACTCCGAGTTATTGCACTCAAAGCATCAGAAGATGGCAAGTTGTTCATAAAATTTTCAAGTGTCTCAATTTTTTCTTTAACCTCGGATATGGCATTGTTCAAGGGGTCCAGATTAGGTATTTGGAGTGATTGAATCTGTTCTTTTAGAGTGGAAATCACTAGATCAAAATCTTCTTGTGATTTTATGCTTTTGACAATTGTTTGAAGCTGTGTCTGGACATTATTTATCTGCTCTTCCAATTGCTGTTTCAATTGCTCAGAGTTGGTGGCCTGGGTCTTAAATTTGGCTTGAAGAGCTGCTACAGCTTCTTCTAAATTTTGAAAATTATCTAATGTGGCCAAATCAGTATATTTCTGAAGCAGCAATTTGAGTTCAGAATCAATTTTAAGAAGAGGGTCCATGCATTGTGATGGCAAATTTGTAATTTCTAGTTGAAGACTGGCTTTGAGTGTGGTTTGTAAAGCTTGTAAATCACTTCTTAATTTCTTGACTCTGACATCAAGCATCAGAATCTCATCACTGTGATCTTCATGCCTTGTATGGCCAAATATATCATTAGGCATTTTTGTTTTAGTGGTTATTTATTATTGAATATCTGATTCTTAATTCTATAAAAAAAGGTATAAGCTTGTCATATGATCCCGGGACCTCAATATATAAGCAGTCACCAGCAGAAACAGTATATACAGTGCCAGAAACCATGTTTGAGAGCTTAATTCTATAAATATTTCTCCCTATTGAAATCTTGACATTACCCTCAGGGGTTGTAATAAATTGCAATTGACCACCTACAGGTAATTGGTAATGATTTAAATTATTGTTAAATATGTACAATATTTTACCTGTTTCATCATCAACATCTGTAAGTATGCTGTTCAGATGAATAATTAACAAAGCACTTAGTTTAGATATCATATCAGAAGAGGGTTGTGGTGTTGGCAGCTCCATAATAGCCTGTTTTTTGAACCCAAATAAGTTCATAGGCATGTTTATTTATTTCAAATCATGCTCTGTAATTGGGCATTGATTGCCATTTTTCAAATCACAATGCCCCCATGGTAGAGTATGTATGCCACATGATAAAATGCATCTCTTATCATCATGTGGGTCCAGAGCCACTTTTCTTACAATATTGCTAGTCAATAAGTGATCCACACTCTGAATTCTATTTTCTGATGTTCTGATTGTGCTACATGATTTGAGACACTTTTTGTAATCCTCAAATTCAAGCTCTTTGTCAACAATTACTCTGCCAATGCCCTTGGCCTTTTTGGCAACAGCGCCACTACATGTTTCAAAACTGTACATCTTGGCCCTTAACCCGGCAAATGCCACAATAACATCACCAAGTGTCTCATCTTTTAACTTGCCAGGCACCTTTTTGTTGTGGTGTTGAATCTCTGTATGTTCAGTGGTATCAAAATATTTAAACAATTCAGGCTGTGCTATATCTTGATAAACATCTTCTGTTTGAATATCAAGAACAAAACTATCTGTGTCCATGTACATCAGTTTTACACGATCCTTATAAAAAGGCTTCAACACATTATAAAACAATTTTAACATGTGTAATTTGGCCAATTCCAATATCACAGCCCCTACATAAATAGGCTTATCAAACTTAATCTTTGTTTTTTTTCATGTTGAAAAGTGCCATATTTTCATCATAAATTCTTCTGTAATTGAAGTTGGGCTTTGCTATCAATTTTTTGCTCCGGCTGGGGTCAGTAATTATTTTAACATCAATATGTTTTCTGACATTTTCAATTGTTTTGCCATACACTGAATTGACCATCAATTTAAACAAGGTCTTATCAAATTGGCTCAATGCAGATGTTCGAAGCTCTGTGTTTGTATCAATATATGGCTTCAACCATCTTGAGTGCCTGAACCTCAAAACTTTTCCAACTTTGGTCACTTGAACACCATGATGCATCAGGAACTGGAGGTTTTTGTAATATATGACATAACCCTGTTTCGGCTCCAGAGTCATCATCAATTTCTTCTGTTTAGAGCCAGGTGAGCACTTAACCTCAGGAATTGGGGGCAGATCAGAAAATGTGTTGTGTAAATCATCCGGAATTGTCAGATCAACCTCTAAGAACAGGCCATAGTGACTGTCATCAAAATCCTTAAGATCTTCAATATTGAAATCTTCAACCCACTCAAGCCCTGCATATGGCAGTTTTTTCATCATGGCATAACCATAGAGGCTGTTGGCATCTACATACAGTATATAATTTGATGGCAGTGCTGGATCATAATCAGGAATATATTTGTTATTTGCTCTGGCATATCTCTGAGAACATTGCACCATGCCTCCTCTTATACATTGTTCCATAAACAGATACATATCTTGATCCTGGATCAGATCCAATTGCATTTTAGTGTTTAAAAACATTGCAGACCATGCTAGGCCCGGAGCACTGTAAAAATACATTGGATCCAGTTTATAATTTTGCATGGAAGATTTTCTGAATGCCTGCAGTATATCAGCTAAGAGGGTCACATCAAGTTTTAAATAAGCCCTGTGATAATCACCAAATGTCTGGCATTTTAAATTGTTCCACATCAACTGGGCATGGTGATAATCTTCATCAGTGATTCCAGATGCTCTGATTTTGCTGTAAAACTCTTGTTGTGGTGGCAGAGAACACTCATCAAATTTAGAAAAATCTGTAACATAATCATATGGATATACACCCTTCCGCCTAATTAATTTCAGGTCCTGATTTGGAAACAAAGCACATGTGATTTTGAATTGATCATCAGATAATTGAGTGGCCAGTGTAGCCAGGCTAGCCGATAAAATTCTGTAGGAATCAAGAAATCTTAAGTGAACAGAAACACCATTAACTTTAATTATTTTGTTAATGGCAATATATTTGTCATTATTTTCAGCTAAAATATTTAAATTCTGCTTGTCAAACCCCTCGTACCTGATCAAATGATGAAAATCATAATGGATACACCATGGCAAAATATAGGAACAAATTTTTGGTCTCTGGATCTGAATATTGCAGCTATTACACAGAGCCATTAAGAATTTACCATCTGTATGAGAATGGTGTTTCACCTTGATATTTGCATCTGAAAATTCAGAATCACATACCGGGCATTTTTCTGCATTGTTAAAATCTTCAATCTGTTTCTCTGTTAAAGGCAACATGGGTTTTGATTTTAATAAAATATTAGATGCTATGTCATGGCACTCATTTTCTATTCTATGTGCAAATTCTTTGATGGCATCTGCTCCCATGTATAAATATTCTTTACTAACCACACCACCCTGTACAACCACATAATAAAATCTGGAAGGTTCATGTAGCTGATATGGTGTAATTGAAGATTCATCAGGATCTGGGCTACAGAATGCAAGAGGTTTGAGATTTGATTCAAAATCACAGACTATATATGCTGGGTGTTCCAACAAGGCTTCAAACTTTTTGAATTTGGCATTTTCACTTGGCATTGGCATCTCCATATGAACAGGTTTATGGTTGCCACAGTATTTCAGATGCTCAATTAACTTGTTTTTAGCAATTTCTGCATTTTTTCCCCGAACCCCATTCACCATTTTTTGACCATCAAATACAGTCAAACATCTTCTGCACAACTTGAATATTGTATGAGTTTTGTCTAGTTGTGTTCTGACTAAAGCTTCAAGATTATGTATCAGAGTGTAATGATTTGTGCCATCCCCTTTAATTAAGAGCAGATCAATCGGAATAGCAGATTCATCATCAAGTGTACTGATTCTGAGAGGATCTATCAAGCAATTGTCACGGCCAGTAGAACAAATAAATACATTAATAGATAATTGTTTACCATTAATATCCCTGGCCCTTTTTTCAAATTTATCAATATTCTGAACAGACATTGGATATTCTAAGCCCTTCATTGCTTCATCAAAATCATTTTCATGTTGTTTATAATAACTTATTCGCTCAGGATGCCTTGAAACTGGATACAAAGCAGCTAAAATACACCACAAAAAGCATTTCTTGTCATTATTTTTTATATTAACCACGGCTGTTTTGTTTTTGATATTGGCAGGTAATGGCACATAAGTGGAACCTTGTAATGGGCTGAATTCAGAAATATTAATATATAACTTGTGTGGAGAGCCGCATAGGCTCCATCCAGACTCTCTTGCTGCAAATTCAGTGTGTTTAATATTCAATTGATCTATCAAACTGCTTATTATTTTGTCTGAATTTGCATTTGAATATACCGGTACAGTTTCTGTTATGTGGGGCTGTGTAAATTTTGTGCCATTTGGCTTCTTATATTGTGAAAACAATTTGAGGGACAGCTTATAAGAGCCATTTTGTGCATTTAGAATTGCCTGCACATCTGGATTTATACTGTTCAAAAAATTCTTAATGTCACATCTTGGCTCTGATACAAAACGGTGATCCCTTAATTGGCCGTTAAAACTGCTATGGATGGGTTCATAGCGTGGCTGCTTTGCCGGTCCAGCATTAACAGGTGTTTCATGCTTCCTTTTCAGACCAGATGTAGATGGTTGAGGGGGCAATGTTGATGACTATGCAAAACAAGAGCCCACATGTCTATTGAAATATGCCTTGCTAAATATTTTGTGGCATTTAGGACATATTTTAGTGGGAGTTCTATATTTGCCTGGGTCACAATTCTTTTGGTGTCTGGCCCAGTTGGGGCTGGATATATTTTTATTACACTGATTGCAATATTTTTGATTTGGCATTTTTGTTGTTGGTTTATTATATAAGATTTCCTGGGGTTCAATTCAAAATTTTGTACTTAATATATATATATATTTTGTTCAGCTGTGTGCTTTGTTTATTTCTTGTGTATATTTAATATGTTAATATTATTAATTTTTATTCTCAGTTTATTATATAAAATTTTTTGGGTTTTAAACCAAAACTCTATGCTTATTATAACAGGTTGTAAAGCTAATAGCCTACAAGTGGAAAAAGAGAATAAATATTGATCTACACTGACCTTCCGCAAATGCCTGCACAGACATGCATGTCCTAGAAAGGCAATGACCTAGCGCTGAGTGTTATGTATTGATTTTTGTATAACAGGCTGGGACAGATATAAGCCTGACTCTAAATATGAGTGGATTACAACAAACAAGCTGGATGCAACAAATATCAGATTTTTTATACAAAATATAAGCCCTTTTTGTTCAATATACCAGAAATATATTTAATATGAATTATATATTAAACCAAACAGGCCTGTAAGTATGAGCAGCACTGTAACAACACATCTGTTCTCCTCAGCCACTCTCACAATACTGGGTGAGGAGTAATGCAAAATCTCTTTATATACCCTAAGCATGGATTAAAACATCTGAAACAACAAAGCAATCAGAATATAACACATCATCACATTATGTCATAATTAACCAATCAGAAAACAACACATGCATAATATTGGATAATAATTTGTTGCACAGCATGATGCAATAAAAATAAACCAGAAGTAAGCATGCGTGTGTGTGTCTGTGTGTGTGTGTGTGTGTGGGTGTGTGTTTTATGAGAATTTTGCCTTAGTTTTTAAGTGTATCCAAAACAATATCAAGAGGGGCATATTTTTAACTAGCTTATGGACAACAATCTGGCTGATGCAACTTTTGTAAGTATGGGCAAATCAATCTGAGGGGGCTCATCATTTGTACACTAGAATTCAAGATTCTTGGGATTTTGACAGAATAACACACTATAAAGAATAAGATCATATGGGTACTTGACATAATTTTAAGTGTGGGCAAATCAATCTGAGGGTGCTCATCATTTGTACACTAGGATTCAAAATTCTTAGAATTAAGAGCATATTACACTTGAAGAAATGGGGAATAAGGGCATCTTGGCATAATTTTAAGTGTGGGCAAATCGGGCTGTTTAATTATATGAGCTCATCATTTGTACACCTGTAAGTGGTCCTGGTTGTACCACAAATCACACTACTCGCGGTGGTTGAACACACTTTTTTTACTAGCGTGTAATTAAATGTTGTATTACACAGAAACGCATACATTTACTTGTAACTGATCAGGACATAACTATCCTTAATTTGCGATAATAATTATTATTCTTATTGTGAAATAAATACATTTCCATGAACTCTTTTTAGTACAACTCGCTCATTCAAATACATGTACTTCGCCAAAACACACGACTAATATTTTTACGTCATCAGGTTGCGATCCGTATACGGAGTATACACGAAGTATACTCATCTCGGAGGCCCCGTTTGGCCACGTCTCATGCGCTCGCCGACGTGTCTTGCTTATTTGAAAAGTTTTCATCGTAACGTTATGCGTGTACGGGCTCTAATATGGTACAAATATTCAAAATTGTATATTTCCTTAATAATAAACTGGGTAATTAATATACGTTTCAAGCTAGTTAGGTGGATGTTTTATATAAACGAATTCAATAGCGACACTAAATTGGAAAAGCAATATTTACGTCTTTGTCATTGACACATTTGTAAACGTCATTGAAAAATAATTGTTTTCCGTCATTTCCCATCACATTCCTACCTCTCCTCTGTAATACATTTTAACGTTCATATTTTGAAATTTGAAAAGTCTAGCAAACCCTTCGTACACCAAGGTGAGTTAAAAAGTTATCACTCATCCACATCTTCGCAAATTAGCCAAAAGTGGTACAAAAGCGAAGTAAAATATAGCAAATCAATCATTCAATCAGTAACAATCTGTTCCAACACTGGAACCCTATCTTGGAAAACTATACTCTAAAATCAGCTTCGTTCCTATTCACAGTACTATATATTGCTTGTATATAACAGTGCAAGTGTAGGTTAAAATTGATTCTCGGTGAGGTGAGATACCGGACTAAAATTTGTCCCTCTCAACTGTAAGTTCTGGATCTTCCTGCAAACAATTCAGTCAGCATTATTTAATTGTAAAAAAAAAAAAATATTTATGGATATAACATGTTGTTGTTGTTGAGTTGGTGTTTTAAATGCACTTTATGCACAGTATGGCTAATCGGGACTGGACCTACAATTTATAGTGGGATCCGAACCACTTGTGCCTCCACCAGGTATCGAACCCGGGACCCCTTGATTACAAGGCAACGACGCTACCACTGCGCCATGGGGGAGGCCCAAAATGTTGGCGTGATACAATCATGTTCTACATAGTACCCATTCGCCCCATCACTCCTCCATAGCATATTCGTATTGACTTTTAATACGCAGGAAAACTTTCAGTTACGTAATACAATTTTTCATGTCCAATATATATAAAGCCCCAATCCCACCACTCACTCACTCACTGACATAAATGTTCTCCATGAAGGAAGCCCCGGAGGCGAAAAACGCCCGATTACGACCCCCCATGAAATCGTCCCAAAAGTCCAAGAAAATTCAAAAATCGCTCAATCGGCCCTTCCTTAAGGGTGAAAATGCCCTTTTCTCACGTCCTTAGCAACCGTTGCCACGGGCATTTCTTTTGCACACATTGTTTCCTTCAATTCTTAATTGTCCAGCTACATTATATTTCTCACAGATAAGTAACACACAGATGAATCAACTCCTGGTTTTGAAAAGGTACCTGAAACAAGGGTGACATCTACATAATAAGGAGTTTCAGCCCAGATACAATTACGTATATATTGTTATACTCAATGCGTAAATATCTACATCGTGCTTGTTTCAACTAAATGTTTAGGGGGTATAATGACATGCAATTCCTTAGAGCTTGCCGTGCCTGTTGTTGTCCATGGAAACGGACGTTGCTAGGGAACTTAAAGAAAGTTTATTTTCACCCCGAATGCTACTGTAAGGGAATTATGCTAGAGTTTTCGATTGATTGATTGATTGATTGATTTGGTGTTTTAAGTCCACTTTGTGCACAGTATTAGAGTTTTCGAATTTTAAAATGTGAGCATCAGAATTCATTGCAGAGGAGAGATTGTAGCTGGACAGTAGTTGTATTTACGGTACGGACAGTGCCACTTACAAGTGTAGAAAAGGCGAGGCTATTTGATTGAACAATCAGATTTGCTTATACTTAAAACAGAGCCAAGAGAGGCCTATACCCCAATTTTTCAGGTGTGATATGCTCTGATTTTTAAGAAATTCTGAATTTCTAGTGTAGAAAAGGCGAGGGCTCAACAGATAGATTTACTTGTACTTAAGACAATGCTAAGAGGGGCCTATACCCCAATTCTTCTAGTGTGATATGCTCTTAATTTTAAGAATTTTGAATTCTAGTGTAGAAAGGGTGAAAGCCTCTCAGACAGATTTGCTTATACTTAAAATTATGCTAAGTTCCTATATGATCTTATTGCTTATAGTGTGTTTTTCTGTCAAAATCCCAGGAATTGAATTTTAGTGTAGCTCAGATTGATTCTGCCATGTATATTAATATAAAGCTTATAGTTACTGGGTTCTGAGGCCCGGTGGAGTGTGGTGCATGGTTTTTATTGCCTTGCAATCAGGAGGCCTCTGGGTTTGAATCCTGATAAAATGTGAAGCCTCTCCTGATGGCAAAATGTTAATATTGTTGCTTTGTAAGCAAAAGGCTCGGGTTTGAGTCCTGATAAAATGTAAAGCCTCTCCTGATGGCAAAATGTTAATATTGTTGTCTTGTAAACAAGGGGCTTTGGGTTCGAGTCCTGATAAAAGATTGAAAACATGTGGCAAAATAATATGTCCACAAGTGAGATTTTGAGAATAGATGATATACAACTCCCAGATCTGAAAACCTGGTAAAAAGTGTTTTACAATAATATATTGTACAAAAAACTGAATTTTCTTATTTTTTCATGTTTTATAACCACTCGCTCAGCCATACAATAGGAGAAGAAGCGGGTAAGCATAATTAATTGTTTGCGTGCTTTGCGTGCCGGCAAGAGACGCTAGAAGGGAATAATAATGATTTTTCTGTGTGATTCACTGAAGAGGTCATTAATCTTTCTGTGCGTGTAACATGTCTGTAACAAGGAAAATGTAACAAAGATTATGGTCGATATATACAAATTTTCACACAGTGGCAATGAACTGTACCCCCCTCGTGCTAAAAGCAATTCTGTTCAGATAATATGAGCCTAGGCAAAGACTTAGAAAATATTATGGCAGTTCAAAATCCAATTTTGTCTGCATAAGGGTCTCAGAACCCAGTAAAATGTGGGCATATTCCATTTGGAGACGTGTTAATATTGTTGCATTGTAAGGGGCTTTGGGTTCGAGTCCTGATATAAGATTGAAATATATGCAACTGCCCACACATAAGATATTCACTGCTAGCTGATAAACAGTTGAGGTTTCAAAGCTGGTAGAGTGTCTGGGACCTCTCTGACAGCAAAGTGTTGGTATTATTGCTTTCTAATCAAGGGGTTTCTGTGTTTGAATCGGGTCTCTAGAACTGCTCCGTGACCCTCTCATTTCTCACATCATAAACATACGATTTTTCACCTATGAGAATAACACTTCTTTCTCCTCTGCTCAGACAGATTCGGCCATGTGTGTAAAAGTTATATCTGTATGATTGTTGTTTATAAACTTGTCAAAAATATGGCTTTTTTGTATGAAAACATGCAATCCTGAATACAATTCTGGTTTTGTCTTGTTCTGTTAATATAAACACAAGTGAGACTTACAGAATATTTATTGCACAGTTCAAAATCCAATTTTGAATTGTATTTAGTTGATATAGAGATGAGGTTTTAAACCTGGTGAAGTGTGTTGTACATCAGCAAAACTATTACCAAAACCTAGTTACTGCTGTTGTTTGGGTATAAAAGCACCAGCTCAGCCATTAACTGCTGAACCCAACTGATATTTTTATTAAGTATAAAGTTTTGAATTGAAGCCCAGAAAATCTTATATAATAAACAACAAGAAAAAAATGCCAAAACAAAAATATTGCAATCAGTGTAATAAAAATATATCTAGTTCTCATTGGGCTAGGCATTGCCGTATTTGTAACTCTAGGAAATGCAGAAAGGCCATGAAAATATGTCCAAGATGCCATAAAATATTAAGCAAGGCATATTACAAATGGCATAAGTGTAATTCTTATGTACAGTCATCAGCATTGCCCCCACAACCATCTACATCTGGTCTGAAAAGAAAGCACGAAGTACCTCTTAATGCCAGAGCAGCAAAGCAGCCACGCTATGCACCCATACATAGCAGTTTTAATGCCCAACTTAGGGATTACCGGTTTGTATCAGAGCCAAGATGCGGCATTGAGAATTTCTTGAACAGTATAAATCCTAATCTCCAGGCAATTCTTAATGCACAAAATGGCTCTTATAAGCTGTCCCTCAAATTGTTTGTACAATATAAGAAACCAAATGGCACAAAATTTACACAGCCCCACATAACAGAAACTGTACCTGTATATTCAAATTCAAATTCAGACACAATAATAAACAGGTTGATTGATCAATTGAACATTAAACACTCTGAATTTGCGGCAAAAGAGTCAGGATGGAGCCTATGCGGCTCATCACACAAGTTATATGTTCATATTTCTGAATTCAGCCCATTACAAGGATCTACATATTTGCCATTACCTGCCAATATCAAAAACAAAAGAGCCGTGGTCAATATAAAAAACACCGACCAGAAATGCTTTTTGTGGTGTATATTAGCTGCCTTGTATCCAGTTTCAAGGAATCCTGAGAGAATAACTTATTACAAACAGCATGAGCATCTTTTTGACGATGCAATGGAGGGTTTAGAATATCCAATATCAGTTCAGAATATTGATAAATTTGAAAAAAGGGCCAGGCACATCAACGGCAAACAATTATCTATTAATGTATTTATTTGTTCCACTGGCAATTGCCCGATAGCACCTCTCAGAATCAGTACAATTGATGATGAAGCTGCAATTCCGATTGATCTGCTCTTAATTGAAGGGGGTGATACACGCCATTACACTCTGATACATAATCTTGAAGCTTTAGTGAGAACACAACTAGACAAAACTCATACAATATTTAAGTTGTGCAGAAGATGTTTAACTATATTTGATGGTCAAAAAATGGTGAAGGGGGTTCGGGAAGAGAGTGCAGAAATTGCTAAAAACAAGTTAATTGAGCATCTGAAATATTGTGGCAACCATAAACCTGTTCATATGGTGATGCCCAATCCAAGTGAAAATTGCAAATTCAAAAAGTATGAAGCCTTGTTGGAACACCCTGTATATATTGTCTGTGATTTCGAATCGAACCTCAAATCTCTTGCATTCTGTAGCCCAGATCCAGAAGAATCTTCAAGTACACCATACCAGCTACATGAACCTTCCAGTTTTTGTTATATGGTTGTACAGGATGGTGTTGTTACTAAAGAATATTCATACATGGGACCAGATGCCATCAAAGAATTTGCACATAGAATAGAAAATGAGTGCCGTGACATAGCATCTAACATCTTAATAATATCAAAGCCTATGTTGCCTTTAACAGAGGAACAGATTGAGGATTTCAACAATGCAGAAAAATGCCCGGTATGTGATTGTGAATTTTCAGATACAAATATCAAGGTTCATCACCATTCTCATACAGATGGTCGATATAAACAGGCCCTGTGTAATAGCTGTAATATTCAGATCAAGAGACCAAGATTTGTCCCCATATTTTGCCATGGAGCATCCAATTATGATTTCCATCATTTGATCAGGTACGAGGGGTTTGAGAAGCAGAATTTAAATATTTTAGCTGAAAATGATGAGAAATATATATCTATTAGCAAGATAATTAAAGTTGATGGTGTTCCTATTCACATAAGATTTCTTGATTCTTACAGATTTTTATCTGCTAGCCTGGCCACACTGACCACTCAATTATCTGATGATGACTTGAAAATCACACGTGCCTTGTTTCCAGATCAGGACCTGAAATTAATTAGGCGGAAGGGTGTATATCCATACGACCATGTTACAGATTTTTCTAAATTTAATGAGTGTTCCCTGCCACCACAAGAAGCATTTTATAGCAAAATCAGAGGATCTGGAATTACTGATGAAGATTATCACCATGCTCAGTTGATGTGGAACAATTTAAAATGCAAGACATTTGGTGATTATCACATGGCTTATTTGAAACTTGATGTGACCCTCTTAGCTGATATAATCCAGACATTCAGAAAATCTTCCATGCAAAATTATGGACTGGACCCAGTGTATTTTTTCAGTGCTCCGGGCCTAGCATGGTCTGCAATGTTTTTCAAAACTAAAATGCAATTGGATCTAATCCACGATCAAGAAAAGTATCTGTTTATGGAGGAATGTATAAGAGGAGGGATGGTGCAATGTTCCCAGAGATATGCCAGAGCAAATAACAAGCATATGCCTGATTATGATCCAGCACGGCCATCAAATTATATAGTGTATGTAGATGCCAACAGCCTCTATGGTCACGCCATGATGCAAAAACTGCCATATGCAGGGCTTAAGTGGGTTAAAAATTTCAAAATTGAAGATCTTCAGAATTTTGATGACAGTGAATATGCCCTCTTCTTAGAGACTGATCTGATATTTCCAGATCATTTGCACAACAAATTTTCTGATCTGCCCCCAATTCCCGAGGTTAGGTGCCCACCTGGTTCTAAACAGAAGAAGCTCATGATGACCCTGGAGCCGAAACAAGGCTATGTCATATATTACAAAACCCTCCAGTTCCTGATGAAACATGGTGTTCAAGTAACCAAAGTTGGCAAAGTTTTGAGGCTCAGGCACTCAGAATGGCTGAAACCATACATTGACACAAATACAGAGCTTCGAACATCTGCAAAGAGCGAATTTGATAAGGCCTTGTTTAAATTGATGGTGAATTCAGTGTATGGCAAAACTATTGAAAATGTCAGAAAACATACCGATGTTAAAATAATTACTGACCCCAGCCGGAGCAAAAAATTGGTTGCAAAGCCCAACTTCAATTACAGAAAAATTTATGATGAGCACATGGCACTTTTCAACATGATGAAAACAAAGATTAAGTTTGATAAACCTATTTATGTAGGGGCTGTGATATTGGAATTGTCCAAATTACATATGTTAATATTGTATTATGATGTGCTGAAACCTTTTTACGGTGATCGTGTAAAATTATTGTACATGGACACGGATAGTTTTATTCTTGAAATTCAAACAGAAGATGTTTATCAAGATATGTCACAGCCTGAATTGTTTAAATATTTTGATACCACTGAACATACAAAGATTCAACAACACCACAACAAAAAGGTGCCTGGCAAGTTAAAAGATGAGACACTTGGCGATGTTATTGTGGAATTTGCTGGGTTAAGTGCCAAGATGTACAGTTTTAAAACATGTAGTGCTGTTGTCAAAAAGGCCAAGGGCATTGGCAGAGTTACTGTGGAAAAAGAGCTTGTATTTGAAGATTATAAAAATTGCATCAAATCACAGAATTCAATTAGAACATCAGAAAATAGAATTCAGAGTGAGAATCACTTGCTGACTTCAAATATTGTAACAAAAGTGGCCCTGGACCCACATGATGATAAGAGATGCATTTTATCATGCGGCATGCATACTTTACCTTGGGGGCATTGTGATTTGAAAAATGGGAATCAATGCCCAATTCCAGAGCATGATTTGAAATAAATAAACATGCCTATGAACTTATTTGGGTTCAAAAAACAGGCTATTATGGACCTGCCCACACCACAACCCTCTCCTGATTTACAATCTGTAATGTCTAAACTGAGTGGCTTGTTAATTATTCATCTGAACAGCATACTTACAGATGTTGATGAAGAAACAGGCAAAACATTGTACATATTTAACAATAATTTAAATCATTACCAATTACCTGTAGGTGGGCAATTGCAATTTATTACAACCCCTGAGGGTGATGTCAAAATTTCAGTAGGGAGAAATATTTATAGAATTAAGCACTCAAACATGGCTTCTGGCACTGTTTATACTGTTTCTGCTGGTGACTGCTTATATATTGAGGTCCCCGGATCCTATGACAAGCTTATACCCTTTTTTATAGAATTAAGAATCAGATACTCTATAATAAATAACCACTAAAAGAAAATGCCTAATGATATATTTGGCCATACAAGACATGAAGATCACAGTGATGAGATTCTTATGCTTGATGTCAGAGTCAAGAAATTAAGAAGTGATTTACAAGCTTTACAAACCACACTCAATGCCAGTCTTCAATTAGAAATTACAAATTTACAATCACAATGCATGGACCCTCTCCTTAAAATTGATTCCGAACTCAAAGTGCTGCTTCAGAAATATACTGATTTGGCAACATTAGATAATTTTCAAAGTTTAGAAGAAGCTGTAGCAGCTCTTCAAGCCAAATTTAAGACCCAGGCCACCAATTCCGAGCAATTGAAACAACAATTGGAAGAGCAAATAAATAATGTCCAGGCACAGCTCCAAACAATTGTCAAAAGCATAAAATCACAAGAAGATTTTGATCTAGTCATTTCCACTCTAAAAGAACAGATTCAGTCACTCCAGATACCTAATCTGGATCCTCTACACAATGCCATAGCCGAGGTTAAAGAAAAAATTGAGACACTTGAAAATTTTATGAACAACTTGCCATCTTCTGATGCTTTGAATGCAATAACTCGGAGTGTGGCAAACATTAAGCTGCAACTTGAAACATATGAAGATTTTGGAAAAATTCAAAGTACCATAACCCATCTTGAAGGTACAATAGCAGCAGTGCAAAGTGATTTGGCAAATGTACAAGAAACTCGCCTGCCTGGGATTGTAGATACTCTTGTCAGTGTCCAGCAACAAATCACAAAGCTTGAAAACCTCAACACTGAATCTGAGCTGTCACATTTTCATCACTTGATAGATGATATCCAAACAAAACTTGAAATTTTACAACGATCAACACCCTCTCAGGCAGATATAGCCCTGCTCCAAAATGCTATGCAAAATGTGGCTGATGCATCTGAATTAAACAATGTGAAATTGGCACTTGAATATTTGCAAAATACTGTATCAAATCTGCCTACATCACAGGAACTTAAAAATATTAAGAGAGCTGTGAATAGGATATTGAAATCAGAAGATATCAAGAATATCCAAGCAGAGATCAAACATCTTACTCAGACAGTGGCAACTCTACCAACAAATCAACATATTAATGAACTGCATGCCCTGTTTGAGGATATCAGAAGACAAGTCCATGATCTTACTGCTCAAAATTCAAAATTGGCAGTTGTTGAAAATTTACAGCAAATTGTAGCTAATATCAAGCAACAGCTAGGGACCATGGAATCCAATCAAGCAAATGCTCTGTCTGTTTTTGCCACCCAGCTTCAAGAGATTGTGCAACAATACAAGAGACTTGCTGTGGACATAAAGATCAAGCCAGGCCACGATGATGTTGTTAGGACCATCAATGAGCACTTTGAATCTGTAACAAGCAGATTGCTTACAGCAGAAAAAGAAATAACAGGCATAATCGAGAATCCAAAACATTCAGTAATTCTTGAATTGTACAGCATCCCCAACAAAGAATATGATTCACCATTTACACCAGGTGGCAAAATATATATGCTGTCCCCTGCACAATTTTATTACCAGTTTTTTGTTGGGGGCACATTGAGACCAATCAAGATCAAATATTGGCATCAACCACAGGCACACCACTACCCTACCTTATCAATAACAAATGCTGAGAACAAAGTAAAAATCACCAGTGTAGAGTTAGAGGATTTTACAGACCCCAATACATTAGAAACAGCCTATACTGAAGATGATGGCACTTTGGAATTTAAAATACAAATAGGGGACAAATTATATTTAGAAAATCCTGCAGTATCAGCTGCTGAACACCCCATAGTTGCAATATTCTTGTTTACATATTATGTCTAGACAAATTATAGTTGATGAATTACACAGACAAGCCCGACATAATTATAAGAGACTCCCAGTAGTCACAAAAGGCATAGATGATTTATGGCAGAGCGACTTGATTGAAATGGCAACTGGGCAGTTGAAAAACTTAGACAAAATCAACAAGGGCTACAAGTATCTACTCACTGTGATAGACACATTTTCAAAATTTGCCTGGGCTGTGCCACTCAAATCCAAGACTGGAACATGTGTTACAGAAGCCATCAGGACAATCATCAATCATTCAGGAAGATCACCGCGCTATTTGCAAACAGATAATGGCAAAGAATTCTATAATTCAGTGTTTCAACAATTTATTAAAAGCCAAGCAATAAAACATTACTCGAGTTACAGTGATCTCAAGGCCTCAATTGTAGAGAGATTCAACAGAACCCTAAAAAATCTTATGTATAAACAATTTACACTTCAAGGTAATTATAAATGGATTAATATTCTACCAGAACTTCTACATAAATATAACAACTCTGTCCATTCCACAATCAACATGAAACCCTCTGAAGTAACTTCATCTGATGAGCAAAAATTGATCAAGACTGTTTATTATCCTAGATACCAGCCAACAACAAGAAGGGCCAAATACAGGGTGGGTGATCAAGTACGAATCAGCAAATATAAGCACTTATTCAAAAGAGGCTTTACAAGAAACTGGAGTACTGAATTATTTACAGTGGTTCAAGTTAAACCCGGGACCCTTAACACATATATAATAAAAGATCACCGAGGAGAAATTCTCAAAGGCAGGTTCTATGAACAAGAACTCAGCAAAACTAAACAGCCTGACACATATCTCATAGAAAAAATCATCCGCAGGAAGGGCAACAAGTTATTTGTCAAATGGCTGGGTCATCCAGAAAACAGCTGGATCGATGCAGACAAAATAATAATATGAGCACCTGGGATGTTATAAAAAGGCTGCCAGAACCTGAACAGCAGAATAAGAGAAATGGCAACTTGCTGCCTGATAATATTAGGTGTCTTATTGTTGGGCCATCTGCTTGTGGCAAAACTACACTAATGGTTGATAATTTTTTATTGGCCCCCAACTGGTTAGACTGGAAAAACAGGCACTTGTATGTCTTCTCTAAGAGCTTGGAACAATTAAAATATCAGCAGCTGATGAAGCTATATGATGGATTGGATATAGCCACTTTTAAATCAGATGTTAAGCCACTCCATGAATGTCTCGATAATTCTGTTGTTGTGTTTGATGATGTTATACTGGATAATCAAAACAAGGTTAGAAATTTCTTTACACAGGGGCGGCACAAAAACATTGATTGCTTCTACCTGGCACAGACTTTTTCTAAAATACCGAAGCAGCTGATCCGAGACAACAGCAATTTTATATGTGTGTTTCATCAAGATCATACCAACCTCAAACACATACACGATGAATATGTAGGTGGGGACTTGAGCTACAATGATTTTTCTAAGTTTTGCAGCAGGTGCTGGAGCCAGGACAGTTATGGGTTTGTCACAATTGATATGACAAGAACACCCAGTAGCGGCAAATACAGAAATAAAATCAACGATTTTCTAGACGTTGAGACATAAATAAACAACCATGAAACGACCAGTCATTGATGATCTTAAGTTAAGAGATTATCTTGTAAAAAGATTCAAGGGATGGAAATCAGAGAACCGTGGAATTTATGAAAAACACAAACAAACAGAACAGCCTGTAATTGATGCTATTAATAATTTAGGTAAGAATATCAAAACTGTTACAGAGCAAAATCAAGATTTGATCACGGAGCTCGTGCCTGTAGCTGCAAGGAACATATTAGATTATCCATTCACCCCACTTTCCAGTATTCATACACCTAGTCCTGTTGCTCCTAGAAGAATTGAAGCTACTCAGGATCCTATTGAATTGGGTCTTCTTGCTCAAAAATATTTAACCACACCTAAAGACAACAAAGATGAGGTGTTTGGCTTATATGCTGACACAGAGCTTGACGGCAGCATCATTCATAGAATTGGCAATTTTAGAGTAACATTTATGGGAGATGATATAATTGTATATTCAGAATCTCGTCTCGGAGAAAAAGGTGGTTTTGTTAAGTACCCCGGAACACCTGGATTGTGGGAACTGATGACTAGGAAAAGGCCTGGCAGCTATACAGATCAAGATTATGAACACTACAAAGAAATATTAATAAAATCAGATGCTCTATACCAGAACAATGATCCTACACAAAAAAGAGTCAAGTCGAGCAGTGGAGCAAAATACAATAATTTAATCAAGCCCATATGGTCACAGATCAAGACTGGCAGTGGAATCAAACAATACAACACCCTGCCTAAAGAATTTGTCTGGGTTGATGATGTCAGGAAACTTGTAGATAGGTTGCTGGTGATAGCTGGGGAGGAAAATGCTGGGAACCACAATTTTTACAATGAAAAGGTTGGAATTATGGACATGATAAGCACCAAATTGTCTAATTTTATAGTGAATGACCCTAAAGGGATTGGATATCTCATAAAAATTATTAATACTCTACCACCTAAATTTTGGAATATTTCTGAGGGTCGGGGGCTGGTTAATGACATTATAAACAAGTTGCCATTTGAACTACACATTCCAGGCTATCAGTATTGTGGTCCCGGTACAAAATTGGATCATAGATTAAACAGAGGTGATCCTGGTGTAAATCCCCTAGATGTTGCTTGTAGAGACCATGACATAGCATACAACACGCATACTGATCTTGACAAGAGACATGTTGCAGACAAGAAATTAGAAGAGGCTGCATTTGGTAGATTTGTAAGCAAAGATGCTTCTTTAAGTGAGAGAATAGCAGCATTGGGAACCACCATAGCTATGAGCACCAAACAAAAACTGGGGTGGGGGTTGTGAACATGTATATAATAAACCTACAATGAAGGCCAAGGGTGTTATGTATCAAATACCTTATGCAGGTCTCAAATCTCTTAAAACTATTGACAGTCTTTTGACCAAAAAGCAGCGCAAGAAAAAAAGCTCTTGTCTTGCAAAGGGACATGGTATGAAATTGTTGCTTAGTACCCCCCAATTAAAAAAATTACAGCAATCAAGAAAAAAATTGCATACAGGGGGATTTATATTTACCATCCCTGCCATCTTAGCTGCTCTCGGGGCTGTTGGGAGCTTGGCTGGGGGATCAGCTGCCATAGCAAAAACAGTAATAGATGCCAAGAAAAATAGGGCAGAATTAGATGAGCAGAAGCGCCATAACCTGGCAATGGAGAAAAAAGGCAAAGGTGTTAAGAGAGCCATGAATAAGTTTAAAAAAAACAAGAGCCGCTTACAAACCAAGATATTGAAGCTTTAATCAAGCCACTGGGCATCAAACATTTTAGAGGAGTGTACATGTCCGATTCTTTACCGGAACAACCACTCAACAAAGAGTGTGGCATTGTTAATTTGGATAAGTACAAAAATCAGGGCACTCACTGGATCTGTTATCTTAAATATTTAAAAGATGAGGCATTTGTGTTTGATTCATTTGGAGGTGTTCCACCTGAAAATTTAATAAAATATCTAAAATCAGCTAATCTTTATTACAATAATGCCCGTGTTCAAAACTTTAAAGATGTTAATTGCGGACATTTGTGTTTATCTGTTCTTAGATATATGTCTCAAATAAATAAACCATCAATTGAAAATTTTCAAAAAGCCTTGTGGTATCTGAAACATCATGGGGGTATTCCATCTCACCAGCCAAAATTCAATATTGAAACTCAAATTGCATGATGACATAGTGTATCCCAAAACAATAGCTCTCAGAGCATTTTACGGCATGTACTTGATACCTAATATTACACACCACAACAACACAATTGCAGTAGGGGATCAAAAAATTGTCATCACTCCAGGGCAATATAATCTGTCCACTCTAAATGCTCAATTACCCAGAGGTATAGTGTTAAGTCAAAATTCTGTCACTCACAGAGTAGAGATTGTATCTGCTACAGAAACAGTGCATCTGGGTACTATAGGAGAGCTGTTAGGATTTGAGAACAACACAAAACTTGAACCGGCCATCAAACACACTGCTATGAATATACCCAAATTCTTAGCCATAGAGACTCTGAATATTCACTGTAATGTGGCCGAGGGTATGATCACCAAATCAAATGGCATAGGCACTCACAAACAAACTGGCATCATTGCAACATTCAAACCTAATTCCGAATTCATGGAGCCCATCATCTACAATCCATCCCCAACATTATATTTTCCTGTGTGCCATAATAGAATAGATTACATTGAATTGATGGTCACTAATGAAAAAGAAGAATTAGTTGATTTTGCTGGAGCCACAACAACTGCCATCATAGAGATTAACATTTAAATAAAAATACATACAATGGAAAATATTGAGAGTTATGAGCTACAATCATTCCCCCCAAACAGGAGGACATTTGCAAATTTAAATCAACCCAACACGGAAATCGAGGTTGATCTTGATGTAGGGGATGGATTTATACACCCCCACAGAGCAGATCTATACATCAAATTTGATGTTGTAAAGCTCGATGGAACAGATTATCCGGCAAATACAAATATAAGACTGGTAGATAATTTTGTACCGCATCTGTTCTCTGAAATTGAGATCAGAAAGCATGGTGTTGTTATAAACAGAATAGATTATCCCGGCATTACCTCCACAGCTTTGGCCACACTAAAATTATCCAAAACCGAGGCTCCATACTACAAAATAGGGGGATTTGAAGCTGGTGATAAGATATTATCTAAAAATCACACAGTGCTGTTCCCCATGCGCCTGTTGCCAGGATTCTTCTCAGATTACAAAGAAATTATGTGGAAGGGGGGGTTAAGAATTACATTTAGAAGAGCTGCAAATGATAATAATGCTTTGATGAGGTACAGTACATTAAACCCTACAGGGGAAGCTCTGCCTAATACCCTACCTGATGAGGGCAAATGCATTATTCAGACTATGGAGTTAAGAATCCCAGTTGTTGAATATGAGGCCAGTTATGCTCTTAAATACAAAGCTGATATAGTAAAAAATCCACAGATTCCTCTGCAATTTTACACATATCAATGCGTACAGAAGCCCGCATCTGGTACATATTATGAATTTGATGCTACAAATTCATTCTCCAGCATACAATACGACATGCCTGATTTTGTAGTGGTACTGTTTCAGACTGGAAGACACAACAATCAGGAAAAAAATTCAAGTAGATTTGATAACTGCAACATCAAGAACATATATCTTAAAAATGGCAGAAATGAGGTATTTCCTAGAGAAAATTATAATTTAGACATGTCCAAGGATGATTTTCTTAAATTATATGAGGCATTTTCGGCTTTCAAGAGAGTCACTACAGGCAGTACTGACATGTATTATTCACCAGATGAATTCAAGACACAGAGACCCATGTTTGTAATCAACACTTCAAA
Source organism: Lepisma saccharinum (assembly GCF_977018435.1). Lineage (NCBI taxonomy): Eukaryota > Metazoa > Arthropoda > Insecta > Zygentoma > Lepismatidae > Lepisma > Lepisma saccharinum. Next base: position 52,882 of record NW_028143177.1, read on the forward strand.
AAGAAAACAGGTTGTGGTTAATGACAGGACAAACATTAAAATTATCTGTGAATTCCATGAGGCATTACCTGATGACACCATTTGTAGTGTTATTCTCATAGGTGAAAAATCATATGTTTATGATGTAAGAAATGAGAGAGTCACGGAGCAATTCTAGAAGATATTTGTTCTATTATCCTGTTGTACAACATACAAACCTCAACTGTATTATCAGCTAGCAGTAAATATCTTATGTGTGGGCAGTTGTATATATTTCAATCTATCAGGACTCGAACCCAAAGCCCCTTGTTTACAAGACAACAATATTAACATTTTGCCATCAGGAGAGGCTTTACATTTTATCAGGACTCAAACCCGAGCCTTTTGCTTACAAAGCAACAATATTAACATTTTGCCATCAGGAGAGGCTTCACATTTTATCAGGATTCAAACCCAGAGGCCTCCTGATTGCAAGGCAATAAAAACCATGCACCACACTCCACCGGGCCTCAGAACCCAGTAACTATAAGCTTTATATTAATATACATGGCAGAATCAATCTGAGCTACACTAAAATTCAATTCCTGGGATTTTGACAGAAAAACACACTATAAGCAATAAGATCATATAGGAACTTAGCATAATTTTAAGTATAAGCAAATCTGTCTGAGAGGCTTTCACCCTTTCTACACTAGAATTCAAAATTCTTAAAATTAAGAGCATATCACACTAGAAGAATTGGGGTATAGGCCCCTCTTAGCATTGTCTTAAGTACAAGTAAATCTATCTGTTGAGCCCTCGCCTTTTCTACACTAGAAATTCAGAATTTCTTAAAAATCAGAGCATATCACACCTGAAAAATTGGGGTATAGGCCTCTCTTGGCTCTGTTTTAAGTATAAGCAAATCTGATTGTTCAATCAAATAGCCTCGCCTTTTCTACACTTGTAAGTGGCACTGTCCGTACCGTAAATACAACTACTCTGGACAATTAAGAATTGAAGGAAACAATGTGTGCAAAAGAAATGCCCGTGGCAACGGTTGCTAAGGACGTGAGAAAAGGGCATTTTCACCCTTAAGGAAGGGCCGATTGAGCGATTTTTGAATTTTCTTGGACTTTTGGGACGATTTCATGGGGGGTCGTAATCGGGCGTTTTTCGCCTCCGGGGCTTCCTTCATGGAGAACATTTATGTCAGTGAGTGAGTGAGTGGTGGGATTGGGGCTATATATATATTGGACTCGCGTACTTTCGACGTGGCCTTTGGCCACGTCTTGTACGCTCGCATGCGTGACCTTCGGCCACGTTGTGATCGCAATCATGTTTTAGATGGGGTTCCTCAATGATCTTAATGACTTTGAAAATGTCTGCATGTTGTATTGGATGATGGGGAACATGTGTACAAGTTCGATAATTTGAAAAGTTTAGAAAGTAACTTTGTGTGTGTATGGGCTCTAATAAAGTACAAATATTCAAACTATTATTGTCTATTTTCTTAATAATAAACTGTGTAAGTAATAACCGTTTCAAGATAACTAGTTGGATGTTTTGCTTAAACGAATTGAAAAGCGACTAAATTGAAAATGCAATATTTACGTATTTTGTTATTTTCACATTTTTGAACGTAATTGGATAATAACTGTTTTCCGTCATTCTCCTCAAATTCCTACATTGCCTCTGTAATAAATTCTGATGCTCGTATTTTGAAATTCGAAAAGTCTAGCATAATCCCCTTACAGTAGTTTCCGGGGTGAAAATAAACTTTCTTTAAGTTCCCTAGCAACGTCCGTTTCCATGGACAACAACAGGCACGGCAAACTCTAAGGAATTGCATGTCATTATACCCCCTAAACATTTAGTTAAAACAAGCACGATGTAGATATTTACGCATTGAGTATAACAATATATACGTAATTGTATCTGGGCTGAAACTCCTTATTATGTAGATGTCACCCTTGTTTCAGGCACCTTTTCAAAGTCATGAGTTGATTCATCTGTGTGTTGTAGATCTGTGAGAAATATAATGTATCTCGACAATTAAGAATTGGAGGAAACAATGTGTGCAAAAGAAATGCCCGTGGCAACGGTTGCTAAGGACGTGAGAAAAGGGCATTTTCACCCTTAAGGAAGGGCCGATTGAGCGATTTTTTAATTTTCTCGGCCTTTCGGGACGATTTCATGGGGGGTCGTAATCGGGCATTTTTCGCCTCCGGGGCTTCCTTCATGGAGAACATTTATGTCAGTGAGTGGTGGGATTGGGGCTATATATATATTGGATAAGTAACACACAGATGAATCAACTCCTGGTTTTGAAAAGGTGCCTGAAACAAGGGTGACATCTACATAATAAGGAGTTTCAGCCCAGATACAATTACGTATATATTGTTATACTCAATGCGTAAATATCTACATCGTGCTTGTTTCAACTAAATGTTTAGGGGGTATAATGACATGCAATTCCTTAGAGCTTGCCGTGCCTGTTGTTGTCCATGGAAACGGACGTTGCTAGGGAACTTAAAGAAAGTTTATTTTCACCCCGAATGCTACTGTAAGGGAATTATGCTAGAGTTTTCGATTGATTGATTGATTGATTGATTGATTTTGTGTTTTAAGTCCACTTTGTGCACAGTATTAGAGTTTTCGAATTTTAAAATGTGAGCATCAGAATTCATTGCAGAGGAGAGATAGAAATTTGCGAATAATAAAGGAAAACATTTCTTTATTTCAATTATGTTTAAAAATGTAAAACTGACTACAGAAGTAAAATGTTACTTTTCCAATTTAGTGTCGCTATTGAATTCGTTTACATAAAACATCTAACTAACTATCCTGAAACTGTTATTACTTACCCAGCTTATTATTAAGAAAGAAACCAATAATATTGTGATTATTTGTACATATTACAGCGCATACACACATATATTTACGTTCAAAACTTTCCAAATAAGCGAACCACGTCGGCGAGCGCACGAGACGTGGCCACGGGCCACGTCGAAAGTGCGCGAGTCCAATATATATAGCCCCAATCCCACCACTCACTGACATTAAATGACATGTTCTCTATGAAGGAAGCCCCGGAGACAAAAAATGCCCGATTACGAAAACCGTCCCAAAAGGCCGAGAAAATTAACAAATCGCTCAATTAGCCCTTTTTAAGGGTGAAAATGCCCTTTTTTCACGTCCCTAGCAACTCTTTTCCATGGCGCATTTTTTTGCTCACATTGTGTGATTCATTCTTCATTGTCAAGTTACATAATTACTCACAGATCAGTAACACACAGATGAATGAACTCCTGGTTTTGAAAAGGTACTTCAAACAAGGGTGACATCTACATAAGAAGAGGTTTTAGTCCAGATACACAATTAGATATCTATACTCAATGCGACAATATCTACATCGTAGTTGATTTAACTAAAAGTTAGAGGTATTATAACAAGCAATTCTTTAGAGTTTGCCGTGCGTGTTGTTGACCGTGAAAACGGACCATGCTAGGGAATGTAAAGAAAGTTTTTTTCTCCCCGAAAACTACCTGTAAGTGATTAACCCTACGTACACCAAGGGGTTACGCGTAACACCGAACATCAAGGGAGGGTTAAAAAATGTCCACCACATTAATCATTATTTTCTGTCCCAGAAAATGTAATATTCTTCTCTGTTTTGTAGTAACTATAAACTAAGACAACTGAAGGCTACGAACAGAGCAGGTATTAAGTATATCACCATTTTTATTTGTTATTCTTACAATATATTTTAACATTATGGAAATTCTATTAAGTATATCACCTTTTTTATGTGTTATTCTTACAATATATTTCCCGAATTACAAGAGTAATGATGTAGTACTACAGACATAAATTATTTTTATTGTTGGAAGCTACAGAGTAAGCATTATTGCCTTATATTACTTTCCAAAAGTCATTTTTGGTTACTCTGAATCAATAGTCTTGCGTTTGCAAGAGTAGCATACGTTGCTTTTTTCACTATGCTTTCCACAAACAAAGGCTTCACATTTCCCACATACAATAGTTGTCTTTGCAAGCTTGTTCAACTCTACATTTTTCGATCTGGCTTCTTTGCAACAAAGAACATACCTTCCTCTTCCTGTTTTCGGTTCTTTTACTTCGGTGAAACTTGTGATTTTGTATCCCAAAACGTTTTTCATTGCTGTGACAACGTGATTCTGTGGACCAGATAAGTTCTTAGCTCGTTCCTGTACATTTTTTTGATATGTTCCAAGCCGAGTTTTTGAAGGTACATGTACCTTTTGTTGGATCTTCTTATTTGCCACTCTGGATTATTCAACACGTATATGGTATAGGAATTGATACAAATTATATCCAACAAGGTAAAAAATGCAGATAATGGCCACCTTCGAGTGTTCCTCTTCCTGGTATACTTTCTGGCCATTTGGTCAATTGAGTCGACTCCGCCTTTGGTTGAATTATAAAACAATATAATATCGGGCTTATTTTTATTACTTTCATCGCATTTTGTATCATTGTGCTGTGTCGAGAGCATGATTAGTAATTTCTTAGGTTTTTCGCGCACAATGTACGACACAAGAGTGACTGGTGGATTACTAGAAGCAGGATCCGTAAATACAAACATATTAGAGTGTAATTATCTATATTTAGTGGACCTCAGTTCTTCTGGAATGTGCTTCCTGTTGCATTGCATGGTTCCAACTACAGTAAGATTATAGTCTGTATACAATTGTTCGGCAAGCTCTACGGATGTATAATACCTGTCATTTGTCACATTGCGTCCTGTATTTGCAATCGGAGCCAGAAGTCGTTTCACTATTTCTTTAGGTCCCCTAGTTTGGGGGGTCGATCCTTCTACTTTCCGGCATAAACTTCCATATTGAGGACGTAACGCTTTTCACAGTGTGATAAAATTCTTATCAATATCCCGTACTTTTTGGGTTTGTCTTTCATGAACACTTTGAACGGGCATCTTCCCCTGAAAAACGAAAGCATTTCATCGACAACAGTGTTTTGACCAGCTTTATAGTGCTTTGCAAACGTTTCATTTGTAAGCTGAAATATTTCACGTAAAGCAGCAAATTTTATTTAGCTCTTCTTTCTTCCCTTGTACTTTTATCATCAAACCTGATAACACTTAGAAGTGAAGTCAATCGATTTCGACACATGCTTGCTATATATGACGACCTACCATGTTCTTTTGACCATAAAGTACGAATGTCCAAATTGTTGTCGTTATTTACACCCATCAAACCAGATCCCCAATAAAAGCCAGCATTTCAGTCTCATTGGTTTCAGCAACATTTCTTTTTTGTGCCTCTTCATTAGTGTGTTTAACAATTAGAAACAAAATGTCTTTCGTAAAAAAATTGGAAAATGACCCTGTTATACCGCTTACTTTCCTGATGGTCGTAAGCCCGAACTTTCAAGAATAATATTCTGTTGTGTTCTGCGTGTAGGACGGGGAGGTTCTTTAGTATACACTCGGCCACTTTTAGCAATGTATGTCACGTCTGATGAAGGAGGGGAACTTCTTCTTTCACTACTACCATCACTAGAATTCGTTTCTTCGAATTCTTCGTCACAATTAACACTTTCTACATCGCTGACGTGATCTTCAATTTTTCATCCAGGCTAGATACAGAGTCACTGTCATCAGTGTTATTTGCCAGTTCGCGCTAAATGTCACTATCGGAAAGACAATATGCCATATTTGCAGTGGCGTCTCGTCCCTTGGGGCTTCCGGGACTTAGCCCCTAAAGAAAAACGGACGTATTCACGTAATTATCAATCACCATAACGCATAACTAACACACAGTCTTTTAACAGGCGATTTTTACCCACGTAAATTCATCGTCTGTTGCAATGGATACGACAGCGCTCCTAGCGGCATTGATGTCAATTATAGTTTTCCGGTGCACGTCGCAAAGGAAGGCGTGGCCTACACCCACCTACGCTACAGTGAAGGTCACGTGCTAGCAGAGAGAGAAGGGGAGAGCCCAATGGATTTGAGTGCTGATTCGGGGCTAGTTCCTTCGCGTCGCGTTCGATCTCGCGTGTTGTTCTGTAGTGTTTTGGTGTCTTTCATTCGCTATGTTTGAGTGAGTTTGGCAAGGTTAATGTTCGAACACAAATTGATGAAGGACATAGGCTGTCAATTACAAGACACAATGAATTTGTCCAGAAAAATAGGCATATATTAAATAGAATTATCGATTGCTTAAAATTCTGTGGTCGACATGAACTTGCTCTACGAGGACATAATGAAAGAGAACAATCTTTAAACAGAGGCATCTTCCCAGATTTATTATCCCTTCATAGAAGAGGGAAAACTAAAGAGAGAACTTCGTGTTCGTGAAGAGCTGAAAAACATAAACTCTATCAGTAGATTGCATTCATTTTTTATTTAAAATTATTTAGAGGGTACCTTTTCATAAATAGTAAAAATGACAAACATAGTTTTAATAACTCCAGGGGCAACAGCTAAATCTGAACGATGTTTCAGCACATTGAAGCGTATTAAAGCCTGCTTAAGAAATGCAATGGGACAAGACAGACCAAATGCCTTGGCACTTGCTTACAATAGAGAAAGAATACACTTCAAACATAGAGGGCTTCAACGAAAAAGTAATAATATAATTTGCTGAGCAGAAGAACAGGAGTAAACGTTCGTAGAAAGGTATGTTTCACAACAATAACTGTTTCTTTTGTAATCATGTGAATTGTCATTAGAACCTTGGTGACAATGAAGTTCGACCAGAAAGGAATACGTGATTAAATGCACAGAGGCATAGGCGGTGGAATGGGTGACCCGCAGAAGTGACGCATGTGTGTAAGAGGAGGCGTGTGAGCAGGCAAGAATCGTGATCCCAGCATGTTGCACCCAAAGTCACGTAAAGAACGAAAACGGGGAACAATACGCGTGACATTGAACTTCGACCAGGCACCAGACCCATACGGAAAATTCCAGATAGTGGCGCATTCGACGGAAGCATGACGTCATGGACACGATAAGGGAGTCCGCCATATATAAGCGCGTGCTGTGCACCGAGGAACCGCAGTGCATCATCACCATGGCCAGGGGCAAACCTATTGACAACACCGTCAGGAGAAGAGTGGTGGAGTTGCAACGGGATGGACTCAGTGAACGGGAAAAGGGCGCCAACTGAACTTACCCAAGTCAACCGTCCACTGCATCATCAAACACCACCAAAATACGGGTACTACAGAGCCAGGTAAGGCCCCCGGTCGAAAACGCCTGCTGAGCGTGCGTGACCTACGGATATTTAGGCGCTATATCCAGACGAACAATCATGTTTCTGTGGCCGAATTACGACTGTGGACTCGAGAACGCTTTCACATTGAAGTGTCAACAACCAGAACCATTCGCCGTTACCTACAGCGATGCGGTTACCGAGTGTACAAGGCGAAACGTAGACCCTTCCTTTCCATGTTGAACAAAGGCAATCGACTACGGTGGGCACGAATGTACCGGGGATGGACATTTCGGCAGTGGAACAGGGTTTTGTGGACGGACGAATCCATTTTGAATGTTGTGTACGGGAAAATACGGAAAACAGTCATTTGTCGGAAGGAGGAACAGAATGAAGCAAAATGTTATGCACGTCGGGTACACAAACCTGCGTCAGTGATGGTATGGGGATGCATGACGGCATCTGGGGTTGGCCCACTACACATTCTGTGAGGGCATTGTGAATGCACACGCCTATACACGCATACTGGAGCGGCATCTTCCCACAGTGCGAAGGCACCTGTTCCACAGGCGGCGTCTCATCTTTCAACACGACAATGCCAGGCCTCATACAGCGCGGCTGACAAGAGAATGGTTGACTCGCCATCACGTGCGAACTCTGCCATGGCCACCATCGAGTCCCGACCTCTCGCCCATTGAGAATGTGTGGCGTGTTCTTAAGCGACGTGTGCAACAGAGGGGACCCACGACAGTGGCTGCTCTTATCGCCTGCCTGCAGGAGGAATGGCACCGCATCGATGTGGAATACCTTGAACGACTCGTCCGCATCATGCCCCGACGCATTGCCACAGTGATTCGCCGACGGGGCGGCGTCACACCATGGTAAACAGGATCCTCTCTAACTGTGGTCGAACTTTAATGTCACGTGTAGATGGACGAAAATGTTTTATTTTGTGTGGACACCATACATTGCTGCGTTGCAGCGGAAATTTATGTTTTCCTTTGTTCCATGTAGCCTGCTGAATAAAATACGAGTATTGTTCAGCATATGCATGTGTTCTCCTTCTTTCACAACGCACTCCTATATTTGTGACTGGTCGAACTTCATTGTCACTAAGGTTGTATATTTTAAATTCTTTAAAAAAATAAGTCCAGTTTTGTAGCTTAGAAGAAAATAAGTAGACCTAGTGTCCGGGTTCTAAGCCCTCATTTGGGGCTCGAATCATCATGTGGGGCTAGTCGTAGCCTTTTATGATGTATATTTTGAGGGCAGAGTTGGCAACACTGTGGGCTCACTGTAGCCTTTTATGAGGGGGGGGTCTATTGCCCTCTGTTTACATCTGGCAACACTACCGTAGATTGACAGTGTTGTTAACCTACTGGGTTTTTCACTGTAAATTTTCATCAAAGGACCTGAGGGGCCCATGTATTTTTTATGTCTGGCAATACTGTTGGGGGCACAGAGTTGGCAACACTGTGGGCTCACTGTAGCTTTTTATGAGGGGGGGGTCTATTGCCCTCTGTTTACATCTGGCAACACTACCGTACATTTTTTGACAGTGTTGTTAACCTACTGGGTTTTTCACTGTAAATTTTCATCAAAGGGCCTGAGGGGTCCATGTATTTTTTATGTCTGGCAATACTGTTGGGGGCACAGTGTTGGCGACACTGTGGGTTTTTACTGTAGCTTTTTATGAGGGGGACCCATTGTCCCCTTTTTATATTTGGCAACTCTATTGGATGTTTTTTTTGAGGCTTGGGTTTTGCCAACCCATCCGAAGAAAATTCCACTATATGATCTTTCACTGGCTAAGCTAACCTACAAATAGGAATTGGCAACACTGACGAGCATTAAATGATGATTTCGAGCCTCAAATGATGATTCGAGCCTCGTCGGTGTTGCCTACCCACTCTACAAAAATTCTACTATATGATCTTTCACAGGTTAAGCTAACCTACAAATAGGAGTTGGCAGCACTGACTTATAAACCCATTGGGTCCTCTTGGCATGTTTTTTCATGATGTGTTGCTAGGCTATTGAGCATCTTGGCGTATACAATGTATATATTTTGAGAGGGGGGTTATGGCTTTTTATGCTGTACGAATACTCGAAGCTTGACAGTGACAACCAGCAGAGTAGGTAAACCTACATCCAGGAACTGGCAACACTAGTTTCTGACAGTGAATTTGAAATAAAATATTAAACAAAATACATGAGTAAGCACTGTGATTACAAATAGTACCAGTGTTATGCCCCCAACTCCAACTGGACAACTGGGGAAAATAATTGTACAACAATTTGTACCTAATTGTACAATACTTGTACCTAATTGTACAACATATACACAGACATAAAAGAAAGAGTCTTCCCGTAACTTACTTCATGTACAATTTATATGATTTTACAACTGTGAAAAGAAAGCATATGTGTTCTGTATGCACATATTCATTCTTATTTTTCGAAGTTGAATGAAAGCACATGTTTTTACGTTCTCGTAATACTAACCTTGCTCCACTGATTTTAAATTGCTTCCATCCGCTTTTTTTTTCTGTGTTATTTCCGTATGCACGCAACATTCGCTTTCAATAGTATAATGAAACACAGAAGGAGTGTTAGTATAGCAGGCTTCGAGTTTACAATTTATTAAATTAAACAATAATTTATGTAAGAATATACTTGTACTTACCGAACACAAAATAATAAAAGCACATGTGAATGTTTGCGTGTGTTCATGTTATATGACGACTGAGTAAAAAAATAATGTTGACTCCCCGAAAGATAAAAGTTCCTAGTTCGACATCAGATGCATGCAAATTTTATGTTTTGCTCTCCAAAATCTTGATTTTTATGTTGGTGCTATTTGTCATACAGCAGAGGAGGAGGAGAAAAAGGGGGAGAAGAGGGGAGAGGGAGGGGAGGGGGTACTATCAGCGCCATCTATTAGCAAACAATAGAAATAAAAAAGTAGGGTCAAACTTTTTCAACACCCAAACATTTTAAACGTCCTCGCCTAGTAATACGATCTAGCTGAAGACGTTTAAAAGAGTACTCTTAGTCGACGAAGCTAATTGCTAGGGCCCTTATATTACTAAAATATTCTTTAATTTGCATATTTCTCATACCGCCATATGTTGTTCTATTTGACTTCTTCCAAAAAAATGCTAATTAGCGAGAGTTAATTAAGCAAGGCAAGTAAAAGAAGCAAAATAGAACAACATATGGCGGCGTGAAAATATGTAAAAAATTCGATTCAGAGGTGGATCGAATTAAAGTTGGGGGATATTTTGCATTTTTTTCCCTATAATGTACAAAACATTTACCGTACATAATCCTTTCCATTTACAACAGTATAAAATAAGAGGAATGTGTGACAATATCCATATTAATTAGGAAGGTATGTTGTATGCTAGGTTAGCTAATTGTGTCTTCTACAGCTTCACTGTATAGAGGAAAGATGGAAAAAGAGAGCTCTACAAAAACTGGTGCTCTTAACAATATTGTACGTCCGTGAAAATTATATATAAATAAGACTTAAGCGTATTATCTGCTTTCATGTCAGATTTTACCAACCTGTGAGCTGTAGTGTTTAGGTGACAAACGACCTGCTCAAATATGATACTGTTGACAATATTGTACGTCCGTGAAAATTACATATAAATAAGACTTAAGCGTATTATCTGCTTTCATGTCAGATTTTACCAACCTGTGAGCTGTAGTGTTTAGGTGACAAACGACCTGCTCAAATATGATACTGTTGACAATATTGTACGCCCGTGAAAATTACATATAAATAAGACTTAAGCGTATTATCTGCTTTCATGTCAGATTTTGCCAACCTGTGAGCTGTAGTGTTTAGGTGACAAGCGACCTGCTCAAATATGATACTGTTGACAATATTGTATGCCCGTGAAAATTATATATAAATAAGACTTAAGCGTATTATCTGCTTTCATGTCAGATTTTACCAACCTGTGAGCTGTAGTGTTTAGGTGACAAACGACCTGCTCAAATATGATACTGTTGACAATATTGTACGTCCGTGAAAATTACATATAAATAAGACTTAAGCGTATTATCTGCTTTCATGTCAGATTTTACCAACCTGTGAGCTGTAGTGTTTAGGTGACAAGCGACCTGCTCAAATATGATACTGTTGACAATATTGTACGCCCGTGAAAATTATATATAAATAAGACTTAAGCGTATTATCTGCTTTCATGTCAGATTTTACCAACCTGTGAGCTGTAGTGTTTAGGTGACAAACGACCTGCTCAAATATGATACTGTTGACAATATTGTACGTCCGTGAAAATTACATATAAATAAGACTTAAGCGTATTATCTGCTTTCATGTCAGATTTTACCAAACTGTGAGCTGTAGTGTTTAGGTGACAAACGACCTGCTCAAATATGATACTGTTGACAATATTGTACGTCCGTGAAAATTACATATAAATAAGACTTAAGCGTATTATCTGCTTTCATGTCAGATTTTACCAACCTGTGAGCTGTAGTGTTTAGGTGACAAGCGACCTGCTCAAATATGATACTGTTGACAATATTGTACGCCCGTGAAAATTATATATAAATAAGACTTAAGCGTATTATCTGCTTTCATGTCAGATTTTACCAACCTGTGAGCTGTAGTGTTTAGGTGACAAACGACCTGCTCAAATATGATACTGTTGACAATATTGTACGTCCGTGAAAATTACATATAAATAAGACTTAAGCGTATTATCTGCTTTCATGTCAGATTTTACCAACCTGTGAGCTGTAGTGTTTAGGTGACAAACGACCTGCTCAAATATGATACTGTTGACAATATTGTACGTATATTGTATTGTATAGGAGACTAGAAGCATATAATTTGGCGAAAAAAAAAAACCCAAGTAAGGTCATAGAAAATAGTTAAAAAAAAAGTGAACAATTATATTTTGCATTGCACAGCATTGGATATTAAATAACATACCCCCAAAAAATCTCTGCATTATGCGTTCTGTAAAAAATTGCCCTACGTGCCAAATTGCTGTGTCAAGTAAACATTTTCAAAGGCACTGTCGTACTTGTGTGCCGGGAAAGCGAATATGTGCGACCAAACTGTGCTCTAAGTGTGGAAAAAATATTTCTATTGCCAACTTCAAGCGACACCAGCTTACTTGCAAGAGCACTGGAACATCTCTACCGCAACCTTCCAAGCGAAAGGTAGAAGTAACCTCCCTCGATGCATCGCCACCTGCCAAACGCGTCAAGCTGGCGAAGAAAGCAGACCGATTTGCGTTTGAGCATTTATTAGAAGACTTTAACATAACATCAGACAGCTTCTGCGATGTGCGTAGTTTTCTGGAGAGCGAGCGAGCTAAGATAATATCCATCCTCAACGATGCATTGGCTACACACTCCACTAAATTCTATGCTGTGCTATGCTGCAAGTATAAGAAACCGTCTGATGAAATATATAAATTCTTCCATGCGACAAAAGCAAAAACACTGCATCAGGCAGATGTCACTGACCTCGACAGCATCTACGACAAGTTTGTCGAGGAGTTTGTGGCAAAGCACGAGGATCATCAGGCTAAAGGCTCGGGCGGTTCGCTGTGTGGCGACCCCCACAAACTTCGTCTGAAACTTAACAAATTCCTGCCACTGGCAGGGTCTAGCTATATTGCCCTGCCACCCGAGGTTGAAGCAAGGAAAGCTGTTCTCAATATTCAGAACAAAGACACCAAATGCTTCCTCTGGTCGGTGCTGGCAGCATTGCACCCTGTTCACTGGAAAAACCACTCGTACCGTGTTAACCACTACAAGCAGTATGAGTCGGAACTGGATGATGCAATGGCCGGGATTGCCTACCCTGTAGAAGTCTCGCATATTCGCAAGTTTGAGGTTTGTGCTCGTGACTTGTTGGGCCTGCAATTAGCCATCAATGTTTACGGTCTCACCGAGAACAAACATGAGGTCCACCCCATCCGGGTGAGCAACGTGAGCAACAACAACGAGGTACGAGAAATCAACCTCCTGCTCATCAAGGACGAGACCCATCACCATTACACCCTTATCCGTTCCCTCTCTCGGCTTGTTTCGAGCCAACGGAGCAAAGACAAAACCCACGTCGAGGTGTGTCGCAGGTGCTTGTCTACATTTCATAATCGAGAACAGCAGGATTACCGGTACATCAGAGGACCCAACATTGCTGCTGAGAAGCTAGCTCGCCACATGCTCTACTGTGGTACCAACAAGCCTGCACGAACTATCCTGCCCGAACCTGGTGCAGTAGAGTGCTTTCGCATGCACAGTGCTATGGTGAAGCATCCTGCCTATATTGTTGCAGACTTCGAGGCCTTTCTTCAACCTCTGTCTAACTGCGAGCCCAACCCCGAAACATCCTCTACCATTCCTTTCCAAATCCACGAGGCCTCGAGTTACTCCTATGTTGTGGTGTGGCGAGACCAACATATTGCCTCCGAGCCCTATGTGTATCGCGGTCCCGACCCGGTCAAACACTTCCTGGAGAGAATGCAACAGGAAGCCATCAAGATAGGGAAGGTGCTGTTGGCCCCCAAGCCCATGCTGCCTCTGTCTCCGGAAGACAAGCATCAGCACGAAATGGCTCTAAATTGTCCTGTTTGCAACTCGGTCTTCACTGACGATAACAAAAAGGTCCACCACCATGACCATTATGGGACCGGAAGCTACATTGGCCCGTGGTGCAACAGGTGTAACTTGAGAGCCAGGGACCCGCGCTTCATACCGGTCTTTTTTCACAATGGCTCGGGATATGATTTCCATCACTTGGTCACACATCTAGGGTACGACAATGCGAGAATCAATATCCTGGCACAGAACGAGGAGCGTTATATTAGCATCAGCAAGTGGGTGCCGATCCCCGACTCAAGCAGCAGCATCGAGCTTCGGTTCCTCGACTCTCTGAGGTTCCTCCAGGCAAGCCTCGATGCTCTTGCTGGGAAGCTCAGAGACGACCAACTAGCCATTACCACATCAAGTTTCCCGAACTTAGATGTCGCACTCATCAGGCGTAAAGGGGTCTACCCCTACGAATACGTCACAGACCCTTCCAAGTTCGAAGAAGAGTTGCTGCCTCCCCAGGATAAGTTCTACAGCCAGCTGAGAGGTTCAGGTATTACCGACGAGGAGTACAAGCATGCTCAGTTTATGTGGGTCGAGTTGGGTTGCCGAACTTTCGGTGATTACCACGATGCATACCTGAAGCTTGATGTGACGCTTCTTGCCGATGTGTTCCAGGCGTTTCGGGCGACTGCGATAAACATTTACAACCTGGACCCTGTATATTTTTACAGCCTTCCTGGACTGGCATGGTCGGCCATGCTCCTGCTGACTAAAGTTAAACTTTCACTTATCTCCGATGTTGATATCATGCTTTTCATCGAGAGAGCTATCCGGGGCGGCATGGTCCAAGTGTCGCAACGCTTCGCACACGCCAACAATCACCACATGGCCACTGGTTACGACCCCTCCCAACCATCAAGCTACATCATGTACACTGACGTGAATAATCTTTACGGGCACTCCATGATGCAGCCACTCCCAACAGGAGAGTTTGAGTGGGTTGATCCTTTATACCACGACATCGAAAAAGAGTGCGACGAGTTTGGGTTTTTTGCCGAGGTGGACCTTGACTTCCCCGAGAAGCTGCAGGATACATTCTGTGACCTTTCGCCTGCTCCGGAATTCAAGTGTCCACCTGGCTCGGATCAACCGAAGCTCGTCATGGACTTGGAGCCCAAAAAGCGTTATGTGCTACACTACCGGAACCTCCAGTGGTTAATGCAGCAAGGGGTCTCGGTCAAAGCAGTTTACGACGTGCTCTTGTTCAGGCAGTCTCCATGGTTGAAGCCGTACATCGAACTGAACACCAACCATCGCACTGCTGCCACTTCGGAACTTGATCGCGATTTTTTCAAATTAATGAACAATGCGGTATTTGGGAAGACCATGGAGAATGTGCGAAATCGCGTTGATGTGAGGTTGGTGACGAAGAAAACACAGTGTCGTCGACTTGTTGCAAGCCCGCTGTTCAGGTCTCGAACAATTTACAACGAACAGATGTCTCTGATTCACATGAACCGGGGCGAGGTGCTACTCAACAAGCCCATCTATGTGGGAGCTGCAGTTTTGGATCTGAGCAAGTTGTGCATGTTCGAGACATATTACGGCATACTACGTGCACACTACAACCACAATATCTTGCTCCTCTACACAGACACAGACAGCTTGGTATACCATGTTCGCACGGCCGATGCGTATGGTGATATAGCCAAAGTTCCAGCTCTTGTCAAGCTCTTCGACACATCGGGCTATCCCCAGCTAAACCGGTATGGAATTCTGCCCCGGAACAAAAAAATACCCGGCAAACTCAAGGACGAGAAAGACGGGGATGTGATTGTGGAGTTTGCTGGACTTCGTGCCAAAGCCTATGCGATCCGGGCTGAGGGTTCTGTAACAAAAAAGGCAAAGGGTGTAAGCAGGCAAGTGGTTCGGGAGCACCTCAAGTTTGAGGATTACCTCGAGTGCCTCAGAACAAAATCGCCCATTCTACAAAAAGAGCATCGTATCCAAAGCGTCGATCATGTGCTTACAACTAATATTGTCAGGAAAGTTGCTCTGGATGCACACGACGACAAGAGGTGTATTCTTGAATGTGGGGTCCATACACTTCCGTGGGGCCACTATCGCCTCCAAACTAGTAAGACCTGCCCAGAGTGTAACAAAAAGTAATAGGCAATGCGAAA
The DNA here is from genome assembly GCF_977018435.1 of Lepisma saccharinum. Classification (NCBI taxonomy): domain Eukaryota; kingdom Metazoa; phylum Arthropoda; class Insecta; order Zygentoma; family Lepismatidae; genus Lepisma; species Lepisma saccharinum. The sequence goes on from NW_028143177.1 coordinate 68,828, forward strand.
AAAAAACAATTTTAATTTACTTCCACTTCCTCGATTACATGCATGCATGGCACAGCAAAATTAAACTTCTGGAAACTGCTAATTGCAATTTGTATTTATATATATAAAATTCCATATTTCTTATTGTGTGCTATTATTTTTTTATTTATTTAAAACTGTTCAGTCACTCTTTCATTCTTGACGTCATACACAAATGTTTTCTCTGCAATAAGAATGACACTGCACAGAGTATCTGCAGGCAAGGCATCGTGGAACTCGCATACGATCTTGATGTTGGTACGATCGTTGACCACCACTTGCTTTCTTTTCGTGGTGTTGATGACGGTCATGGGTCTCCGTGCTTTGAATTCGCTGGGCGTGTAGTACATGTCCACGCTTCCCTCGGTCACGCGTTTGTAAGCCGTGTAAGCTTCGTAAAGTTTGAGGTAATCGTCTTTGGTCACGTCGAGGTTGTAATTCTCGCGCGGGAACACTTCGTTCCTACCGTTCTTCAGATAAACGTTCTTGATCTTGCAGTCGTCGAACTTGCTGGAATCTTTTTCCTGATCGTTATCGCGTCCGGTCTGAAAAAGCACTACGACGAAATCTGGCATGTCGAACTGTATGTTGTTGAACTGTGTCGTCACGTCGAATTCCATGTGACTTCCCGACGCCATCTTCTGCACGCACTGGTAACCGTGAAAGTGAATCGGCACCTGCGGACTTTTCAAGATCTCCGCTTTGTACTTGAGGGCGTAGTTCGTTTCGTATTCCACCACCGGCATTCTCAATTCCATGCTCCGGATGACGCATTTCGCTGCTTCGGGTAAAGTGTTGGCTATCGGCGTGGTGCCGTCCGGACCCAAAGTAGCGTATCGCATCAGTGCGTCGTTGTCGTTGGCCGCTCTTCGAAACGTGATCCTCAGTCCCCCCTTCCACATGATCTCCTTGTAGTCCGAGAAGAAACCAGGCAGCAGACGCATGGGAAAGAGCACCGTGTGACTTCTCGTCGATATTTTGGTCCCGGCTTCGAATCCCCCGGCCTGGTAGTACGCTGCGTCCGTTTTGGATAATTTCAACGTTCCCACTGCCGTCGACGTGATGCCTGGATAATCTATTCTGTCGATGACGGTGTTGTGTTTCCTCACCTCCACCTGCGAGAACAGGTGAGGCACGAAGTTGTCCACGAGTATCAAGTTTGCTGCTGCGGGAAACGCGTCTCCGCTTTCCTTCTTCACCACGTCGAATTGAAGGTAGAGGTCCGCTCTGTGAGGATGAAGGAACCCGTCGCCTACGTCCACGTCGTATTCGATCTCCCTGTTCGCTTCGTTCAGATTGGCGAACGTGCGACGGTTGGGAGGGAAAGATTGCAATTCGTAACTTTCGATTTGCTCCATTTTACATGTATGGTTATTTATTATATGTTGATCTCCACGATGGCCGTCGTAGTGGCACCTGCGAAATCCACCACCTCTCCTTTCTCGTTCGTCACCACCAACTCTATGTCGTCTATGCGGTTGCGACATACTGGAAAATAGATCGGCGAAGAGGGCGTGTAGATGATCGGTTCCATGAACTCGGAACTTGGTTTGAAAGTGGCTATGATTCCCGTCTGCTTGTGACTTCCTAATAATCCGTCCGAAGATTTCGTGATCATTCCTTCGGCCACGTTACAGTGTACGTTCAGAGTCTCGATGGCCAAGAATTTAGGAATGTTGGTTGCTACGTGCTTGATGCCAGCTTCGAGTTTGGTGTCGTTCTCGAAACCTAAAAGTTCTCCCATGGTGCCCAGGTCCACGGTCTCCGTCGCGGATAGGATTTCCACTCTGTGCGTGACCGAATTTTGAGAAAGGTACGTGCCTTTGGGTAACTGAGCTTGCAAAGTGGAAAGATTGTATTGGCCTGGCGTGACGACGATGTGTTCGCTTCCGACGCTAATTTTGTTGTTGTGATGCGTGACGTTAGGTATGAGGTACATGCTGTAGAATGCACGCAGAGCCACGGATTTAGGATAGACGATGTCGTCGTGCAGCGTGAGTTTCAAGATCGAAGATTCGCTCGTGAGATGGAACACGCCCATCCTAGTGATGCTGTTTGAAGTTCCACAATGCTTTCTGGAAATCCTCGATCGTAGGGTTATTTATTTTAGAGAGAAACGCGAGCACGGAGAGGCAGAGATGACCGCAGTTCACGTCTCCGAAATTTTGAATGCGTTCGTCGTTGTAGTATATAGAGGTTTTGTTCGTTTTCAGATAATGAATTAAATTTGTAGGTGGAACACCTCCGAAAGAATCGAAAACGAATGCTTTATCATCATTTTTGTGGTAACATATCCAATGCGTGCCTGGATTTTCTTGACCGTCCAAGTTGACTACTCCGCATTCTCTTCTTTTAACGCTTGAAGGTAACGAGTCGGACATGAAAACTCCTCTGAAGTGTTTGATTTGTAACGGTCCGATCAGAGATTCAATGTCTCGGTTGGTGAGTGCTGTTGTTTCTTTTTTTTTAAACTTCTTCATCACGCCCTTCCCCCCTTTCTTCTCCATGGCCAGGTTGTGACGTTTCTGTTCTTCCAATTCCGCCTTGTTCTTCTTCGAGTCGATGACGGTTTTCGCGATGGCGGCACTTCCGCCAGCCAAACTTCCAACGGCCCCCAATGCTGCCAGGATGGCCGGGATGCTGAATATGAAACCTCCGATCTTTTGCTGTTTCCGCGAACGCTGCAAGCGTCTCAATTGAGGTGTGCTGAGCAGCAATTTCATTCCGTGTCCTTTCGACAAGCAAGAACGTTTCTTCTCGCGTTGTTTCTTGGTGAGTAACCCATCGAGGGCACCTAGATTTTTAAGATTGGAGTATGGTATCTGGTACACGACACCCTTGGGCTTCATGTTGATGCTCTATGTGTTATTTTCACGGTATGTTATTTATATATATATTCTGAGATTTTTTCTTGTGTAGTTTTTTTTACGGTATGTTATTTATATACCCCACCCCAATTTTTGTTTCGTGTTCATGGCGATGGTGGTACCCTGTGCGGCGACCCGTTCACCCAGCGATGCGTCTCTGCTCACGAACCTTTCGAAAGCTGCATGTTCCAATTTTTTGTCTGCTTCGTGACGTGCGTCCAGATCCGTCTGCGTGGTGTTGTAGGCGATGTCGTGATCTTTGCATGCCGCGTCCAACGGATTCACACCCTTGTCTCCTCTCTCCAATCTTTTCTCGAGTTTGGTACCCGGTCCGCAGTACTGGTAGCCAAGTAGATGCATCTCGAAAGGTAACTTGTTGATGATGTCGTTCACGAGTCCCTTTCCTTCGGCCACGTTCCAAAATTTCGGAGGCAGCGTGTTGATGATTTTGATCAGGTAACCTATGCCCTTGTCGTCGTTCACGATGAAGTTGGAAAGTTTCGTGCTGATCATGTCCACGATGCCAACCTTCTCGTTGTAGAAATTACGATTGCCTGCATTCTCTTCGCCGGCTATCACCAACAATCGGTCCACGAGTTTCCTAACGTCGTCCACCCAAACGAATTCTTTGGGTAACGTGTTGTAGCGTTTGACGCCGCTGCCTGTTTTGACCTGGTTCCAAATCGGTTTGATGAGATTCCTGTACTTCTCGCCGCTGCTCGATTTCACCCTATTCTGCGAGGCGTCGTTGTTCTGGTACAAGGCATCCGTCATGATCAGAATTTCCTTGTAACTTTGGTAATCTTCGTCGGTGTAATCTTTCGGCTGCTTTTTGGCGACGAGTTCCCACAGTCCCACCGTACCCGGATACCTGTTCCAACTATCCTTGTCGCCTAAATTGACTTTAATGTCGTTGCCTTCGAAGGTCACCTTCGATTTCCCAATCTTCCACACCACACCGCCGCCTTCGCTGGTTTCCATGCTGGGATACAATCCGAACACTTCATCCTTGTCGAATTTCCCCGTACTCAGGTAGTCTCGTGCCAAAGGTCCCAACTCGATTTTATCCGAAGACGTGCTGCCTATGGCTCGACGTCGTGCCGGTGCATCCTTCAGTTCGAACGGCGTCGAAGGAATGCTCGAAATGGGTGTGGGTACGGCGTAACTTTTAGCTGCGAGCGGTACGAGTTCGTTGATCAAATTTTTATTTTGTTCCGTGACACTTTTAATTTCTTTACCTAGACCGCTGATGGCATCGTTCACAGGTTGATCCTGACGTTTCTTCTCTTCGTAGAATCCGCGATTCTCGTATTTCCAACCTTTGAAGCGTTTCGCGAGGTAATCGCGAAGCTTGAGATTTTCGTCTTCGATTTTTCGTTTCGTCATGACGTTATTTATACACGTCGTTTCTCACAACGTTGCAACGTTTAGAAAGTCGTTGATTTTGTTTCTGTATTTTCCGTCGTTGGGTTTCCTCGTCATGTCGATCGTCGCGAATCCGAAATCGTCACCGTTCCAGCAAGTAGAGCAGCAGCGTTCCGAAAATTGATTGTAGTTCATGTCTCCGCCTACGTAGTCATCGTACGCGTGCTTGAGGTTGGTGTGATCTTGACGAAACAAACATATGAAATTAGCGTTGTCGCGTACTAACTGTTTTGGAATTTTCGAAAACGTTTGAGCTAGGTAGAAGCAATCCATTTCTTTGTGACGACCTTGCGTGAAAAAGTTGCGAATTTCATTTTGATTTTCCAGGATGGCGTCGTCGAACACAACGACTGAATTTTCACGACAATCGTCGAGTGGTTTTATTTCCGAGGCGAACGTTGCAATGTCCAGACCATCGTACAGTTTCATCAGTTGCTGGTATTTGGATTGCTCCAAACTTTTCGAGAAAACGTACAGGTGCATGTTCTTCCAATCTAACCAATTCGGTGCGAGGAGAAAATTGTCCACGAGCAGTGTCGTTTTCCCACACCCCGAAGGACCTACGATCAGACAGCGGATGCTGTCGGGAAGCAACTTGCCGTTCTTTTTTTTTCTCGTTTGACTTTCCGGATCCGGTAGACGCTTCACCACGTTCCACGTACTCACAAGATAACTTCGTTCGCGTCGATCCAACTCTTTTCCGGAAGTCCCAGCCATTTGACAAACAGTTTGTCACCTTTCCTACGCAATACTTTCTCGATGAGGTACGTGTCGGGGTGTTTTGTTTTAGAGAGTTCCTCTTCGTAAAATCTTCCTTTCAAAATCTCGCCGCTACTATCTTTTATTATATACGTGTGTCGGTTTCCGGGTAGAACTCGAACCACCGTAAAGAGTTCCGTGCTCCAATTTTTTGTGAATCCCTTCTCGAAGGTGCGTTTGAATTTGCTGATCCTCACCTGGTCTCCAATTTTGTATTTAGCTTTTTTTGTCGTGGGTGTGTACTTTGGACAGTAAACTGTAGAAATTAAACGCTGCTCGTCGGACTTGGTAACGTCGGCTGGCTTCATGCCTATCGTTCTGTGTACCGTATCATTATAGGTGTCGACGAGTTCCGGCAGGATGTCGACCCATTTGTAATTTCCCCGAAGCGTGAATCGTTTCCACATGTGTGTTTTCAAGGTTCGATTGAATCTTTCCACGATGCTGGCTTTGATGTGACTGAAGGTCGAATAATGTTGAATCTTGTGTTTTTGAATAAACTTTTGGAATACGGCGTTGTAAAATTCTTTACCGTTGTCCGTTTGCCGAAACCGTGGTTGTCTGCCGCCGCTTTCGCGAAAAATTAATTTGAATGCTTCCGTGACGCATGTTCCCGTTTTCGCCTTCAAAGGTAGAGCCCATGCGAATTTCGAAAATGTGTCTATGACGGTGAGGAGGTACTTGTTGCCCTTGTTCAATTTATGTACGTTTTTCAAATTGCCGCTACTCATCTCCACGAGGTCACTTTGCCAGAGGTCGTCGATGCCCTTGGTTACCACAGCCAAACGTTCGTAGTTACGGCGTGCAGGTTTATGCAATTCTTCGACGATGGCTTGCCTAGACATTTTTTTAGAGATTACGTTTCAAGAGAAGCACAAGCGTGATGGGATTCAAAGAGGGTGGCACTTCGCTCGTGTTTTGAATGATCAGCTTATCGCCGGCACTCACGTCGAAAACGGTAAGATCTTCGTCTTCGTGTATTTCATATATGTTGCGCGTTTCGTTCCAACGTGCCAGAGGAATGTTTCCTGCTTTCTGGACACCACGATTCGATATCAAAGTCATGGTAGGAACGCTAGCTTTTCTACCGTGAGACCAGTACGAAAATTCGTTTATCTGAATCGTGCCATCGAGGAGAAACTTGTAGTACGGATGATAAGGATGTAACATGTACAGTTTGTTACCTTCGACGAACGTGGAGATTCTCTGTTGATTGGGAACGCTGTTGATTTCGATGGCTTGCAAGGTGAACAATTTGGCGAATTTAGTGTCGACGCCGAGCAGATTACTGTGAACGTGTCCGAGTTTATTTTCGATGGGCAGCAAATGCTCGATTATGGTATCCGTTACGGCAGAAAACGACGGTTTGATTTTCACTTCCACGTTCAACTGCTTGTAGTTTTCGTTGAGTTCTTGCAACTTGGCACCGAAAGAGGCCAGCGTCGATTCCTGCGTGGATTCCAGCACTCCGACTTGATCTCTGATGTTGACGACGATGTTCTGAAGGTTCTCGACTTGATTCAATTTCGAGCTCTTCTCGGTAAGATCGTTCACGATCCTTCGCATCTCTGTAAACTGCGTGTGAAGGTCGGCGACGCTCTGCGAAGTGGGCAGCGTCGACACCAGCGAACTAATTTCGTCTCGAATCTGTTCCACGTTCGCCGTTTCCGTTTCTAGTCGTTTCAGCATTCGAGATATGTTTCTTTTCAAAGCGTGTAATTCTTTGGAGGTGGGGAGATTGGCCACCCTACTCTCGAGATCGCTCAATGAACTTTTGATGTCGTTCGAATCGGACAGTGCCGTCACCGCCGTTTTCAATTTTTCCAAATCTTCGCTCGAAGCCACGCTCGTCCGTAACGATTCCAAGTCACCCTGTATGTTGTCGAGTACGTGATGAAAATGAGCGAGATTCGTTTCGACGTTCAAATTTTCTAAATATTCGATCTTCTGCTGAACCGTGCCCAACGTGTCTTGAATGCTCGTCAACGCTCTTGCTTCAGCGTGAATATTTTTAATTTCTTCGTTGATCAATTCCAAGGACGCCTGAAGCGTAGCGATTGTGGTTTGAATGTGTTCGAAATCTCGATACGCCTCCAATTGAATTTTTATGTTCGCGACGCTTTTACCGATGACTTGCAGTTCGTCCGACGATGGTAGGTTCGTCATTGTATCTTCCAAAGTCTGCAACTTGGATTTAATTTCTTCCAACGTGCTGGTGAATTCTTCTTGTAATTTGGAAACGACGACATGCAAGCGTTCTGCGTCTATATCGTTCACGACGGTTTGAAGTTCAGAGAAATTCTTTTCTATTGCGGAAGTTCGTTCTTCGATTTCGAGTTTCAATTTTTCCAAATCTTCATTTTTCGATTGAAATTGCTGTAATTTGGCCAAATCATTTTGAAGCGAATCCACGCTCAACTGTATATTTTGAACGTTGTCGTAAGAAGGTACGTCGACATAATTTTTTATCAGCGTCTTCAGTTCGGAATCGATTTTCAGAATGGGGTCGAGACATTGCGTTTGGAGCGTAGCGATTTCCGACTCTAAACTTTTGTTTAAGGTCTCCTGCAAAGCAATCAAATCGGTCCTCAACTTCTTAACTCGAATGTCCAACATGAGAATCTCTTCTGCGTGGTCTACACGCTTGGTGTTGCCGAAAATGTCGTTAGGCATTTTTGGTTAACGGTTATTTATAATAGGATAAACGATTCGTAATTCTACAAAGAGAGGAATGAGTTTGTCGTAATCTCCGAGAAGTTCCATGTAAAGATAATCTCCTGCAGAAACATCGTACGTAATGTTAGAAAGCATCTTGTCGTGCTTGATTCGAAAAATATTCTTGCCGGTAGAAATTTTGATTTCGCCTGCGTTTTCCGGATTCACGGTGATTTGAAGTTTCCCGTCGATCGGAATTTCGTAGAAATGTAAATTGTTATTAAAAACATAAAACATCTTGCCCACATCGTCATTCAGTTTCGTCCAAATGCTGTTGAGATGAACAATCAGTAAACCATTGAGTTTAGATAATACGGAAGGTAAGAGGTTATTGAAATTTGGCGGTGCAGTCTCCATGTTGATCTGTTTGCGGAAGCCAAAAAGATTCATTGTCCTTGTTAGTTATTTAAGAATACGGTCAAAGTTTTTTTTGTAATGACAGGCAAAGTTTTTTTTTTGTTTGCTTGCGTCACAATACAGGCACGCGTGCGCGCGTGTGTGTGTGCGACACATTGTTCCCGAAAGATGTTTACAAAGGTCACGATATATAAACATTTGGTCCCACAGTTGGAAAATTACGATAAGGTGCATTCATCCTTCAAGGATGAGAGAGTGCATTCGTCACAATACATGCGCGCGCGTGTAAAAATTATACACCGTAAAAAGCTACGACGAGTTGGAAACACTGCTGGTAGGGTTAACATACACCATAAAAGGCTACGCCTCGCACCGAGTTGGCAACACTGCTTGTGAGGTTAACATACACCGTGAAAGGCTTCAAAATATCATATAGTGGAATTTTTGTAGAGTAGGTTGGCAACACCGACGAGTCTTAAATTATCATTTGAGGCTCGAATCATCATTTGATGCTCGAAATCATCATTTGAGGCTCGAAATCATCATTTAATGCTCGTCAGTGTTGCCAATTCCTATTTGTAGGTTAGCTTAGCCAGTGAAAGATCATATAGTGGAATTTTCTTCGGATGGGTTGGCAAAACCCAAGCCTCAAAAAAAACATCCAATAGAGTTGCCAAATATAAAAAGGGGACAATGGGTCCCCCTCATAAAAAGCTACAGTAAAAACCCACAGTGTCGCCAACACTGTGCCCCCAACAGTATTGCCAGACATAAAAAATACATGGACCCCTCAGGCCCTTTGATGAAAATTTACAGTGAAAAACCCAGTAGGTTAACAACACTGTCAAAAAATGTACGGTAGTGTTGCCAGATGTAAACAGAGGGCAATAGACCCCCCCTCATAAAAAGCTACAGTGAGCCCACAGTGTTGCCAACTCTGTGCCCCCAACAGTATTGCCAGACATAAAAAATACATGGGCCCCTCAGGTCCTTTGATGAAAATTTACAGTGAAAAACCCAGTAGGTTAACAACACTGTCAATCTACGGTAGTGTTGCCAGATGTAAACAGAGGGCAATAGACCCCCCCCTCATAAAAGGCTACAGTGAGCCCACAGTGTTGCCAACTCTGCCCTCAAAATATACATCATAAAAGGCTACGACTAGCCCCACATGATGATTCGATCCCCAAATGAGGGCTTAGAACCCGGACACTAGGTCTACTAAAATAAATACCCTTTTTTTTGTAATTCATGTAATTTGTCATTACATTTTAAATTCTTTCAAAAAAGTAAGTCCAGTTTTGTAGTCTAGAAGAAAAAATATCTATTTTTGTAATTCATGTGAATTGTCATTATATTTTAAATTCTTTAAAAAAATAAGCCCCGGCCAAATTTGAGGCCGCGAGACGCCACTGCATATTTGCTTTCCACAAAAGTAAAAACACGTGATGTCTGCTTCACTCACGTCCTTGGTGTACGACGCTTTGCGTCAGCTGTACCCGTAGCGACGCGTAGTGTCAGAATCTTCAACTGTAACTGGAAATAACTTCCTGCACATTATGGTAACACGTTACACCAAGGGTGGGTACTTTAAGTCCACCACGAAAACTTTTTCAAATTTTGGGTTATTTTCTAGAAATTAAAAGTATTGAATGGCAGAATATAAAATTTATATTATTTTTGACACAAAACCTGAGTTATGACATGATACTAAATAAACATCCATAAAAATTCTTATCCGAATCAAAGTGTGGACAAATTTTAACCCACCTTGGTGTACGAAGGGTTTGCTAGACTTTTCAAATTTCAAAATATGAACGTTAAAATGTATTACAGAGGAGAGGTAGGAATGTGATGGGAAATGACGGAAAACAATTATTTTTCAATGACGTTTACAAATGTGTCAATGACAAAGACGTAAATATTGCTTTTCCAATTTAGTGTCGCTATTGAATTCGTTTATATAAAACATCCACCTAACTAGCTTGAAACGTATATTAATTACCCAGTTTATTATTAAGGAAATATACAATTTTGAATATTTGTACCATATTAGAGCCCGTACACGCATAACGTTACGATGAAAACTTTTCAAATAAGCAAGACACGTCGGCGAGCGCATGAGACGTGGCCAAACGGGACCTCCGAGATGAGTATACTTCGTGTATACTCCGTATACGGATCGCAACCTGATGACGTAAAAGGCCTCCCCGATGGCGCAGTGGTAGCGTCTTCGGCTTGTAATCAAGGGGTCCCGGGTTCGATACCCGCCGGAAGCACAAGTGGTTCGGATCCCACTTTAAACTGTAGGTCCAGTCCCGATTAGCCTTACTGTGCATAAAGTGGACTTAAAACACCAAATCAACAACAACAACAACTGATGACGTAAAAATATTAGTCGTGTGTTTTGGCGAAGTACATGTATTTGAATGAGCGAGTTGTACTAAAAAGAGTTCATGGAAATGTATTTATTTCACAATAAGAATAATAATTATTATCGCAAATTAAGGATAGTTATGTCCTGATCAGTTACAAGTAAATGTATGCGTTTCTGTGTAATACAACATTTAATTACACGCTAGTAAAAAAAGTGTGTTCAACCACCGCGAAATATATTTAAGAATTTGTGTATGGTAATATTAATTACACAGATGCCGAACTTGTTAACTACCAATTATATTATTTTATTTAAGACGAAAAATGTTGATAGTTATTCATATGTCCGTATTATTGCTCAAAAGTTGTCTGAAATAGTGTAGTTCAAAGTTCAAAAGTCACGTCTTAAACACCTTAGCCACAGTACAGGAGTATTCACTTATTTCTTCAAGCTATGTTCCGCTTTACAAAAATTATGATCTTGTTGATATACATCACGTGAAAGAAATATAATGTACAGTTCCCTGGGATCTGTTTATAAGGTCTTTCTCTTCTCTTAGGTCATCTTCTACTAACTGTCCATCCTTTATTATGTAAAATCTCTGTCTTCCTGCTTCTAAGCTCGCCATGTGCCTTTTCATGAACGGCTTTCTCAATACTAGGTCCTTATCCAAATCTCGGACTATATATACACTGAGTCTTCAAATACATATTCTCGTATTTTAAAACGGATCTGCCTATATCCCATTGTCCTAGAATTTCCCTTTCTAGTAAAATTCAACATATCTTCAGAACATCTTTTAAGTTTAAGTCCTGGTAATCTGTCTCGCAACTTAAGCCAGACTTTATATTTTATGGTAGTGTATTTACTCTCTGTGTCTAGAGTACACTTTATTTTCAATCCTAAAATTTGAGCGATAATTTCTGGTTTCCTGGACAACAATATTCCCCTATGTTCAGGCTCTTCTATGTTTTTCCATTCTTCCTTTTCGACTTCTAATTCTAAATGCAATACTTCTAAAAAATCTTCGGTGAGGAAATTGTCGGTACTCTCATTTTTCTCCGATACAGTTTTCCCTTCCGTTGTAAATTAGAGAGCTTCATTTACAACGAGTGTTGGTTTAAATTTTCATTTGGGATCATTGAACCTTCCCAAACTGGAGCGACAGGATTTAACTCAGTCGGGACTTCTTCAGTTTGGCAGGAGATTTCCTTTGTATTAGAATTTCTATTGAAGTGGTTGTTGGGGAAACGGGATTGGTTCCATGGTCGTCTATATGGTTGACTTCTATTGCCGTTGCTATAGAAATTCTGCCCTTGGTAACGCCTTTGGTTTCTATTATTGTTCCTATTAGGATTCTGAGGTGTTCTGGTCGCTCCTTCACTTTCGTTGTTAAATCTAGGTGAAACTATTTGAGTCTGCCTAACTCTGGGTTGAAACTGCCTGCGGTCTTCTATCTTGGGGTTATCTCCCCTACTTATCTCCAGTTGTTCGGAGGCTTCATATCGACTAAGATAATTTGCTAGTTGTTCCATGGTTTTTGGATCTCGAGTCAGTACCAGTTGTCGAACTTTCACCGGAAGTTGGCTAATTATCAAATGCAAGACTTCACCTTGATTTACTACTTCCACCAGATTGCAGTAGTTTCCGTAGACTTCCCAGCAGTATTCTTCTAACGTTAATCCAAGGGTCCTCTGAAATTTCTTATTCCACAACAGCTGCATTTCTCGTTGTTTAGCCTCTAAAGAAGCATATTGCTTTCGAAATGCATAACAGAACTGATCAAAACTCTTCCACTTCCTTTCATTTGCTATAAACCAGGATTTGGCCTTTCCTGTCATTAAGGAAGGTAAAATTTTCAACCTGTAAAATTCTGAAACTTCCATTATATCTAGATAGGTCTTTAAACTTTCGATGTATCGTTCGGCCGAGACTGAATTTATTTCTCCAGAAAACTTATCTAAGGCTTTTATATCTGCCAGTCTAAAATTCTGACACTTGGATTTCCTAACTCTGTTGTTAGTCTCTTCTTCCGAAAGGTGATTGAAGAATTCTTGTGACTTCTTCACTTTCTTCGAGCGTCGGCTTCTATTCAACTCCGAACCTTCGTCGGACGTAGCACTAGAGGATGAGAGGTTACTTCTTTCAGTATACCTCCTCTTAGACACACTAGCGATAGGAGTGGCCAAATTGGCAGAGTGAATCCTCTGACTTTGATCTACTGAATTAGCACTCAAAGGTAGGCGTTCTAATTTCATGGCTAAAGAACCTATTTCAGTAGAAGTTTTGTGAAATTGCCATTGTACTTCCTTTCTTTCGTCTTCCATTTCCTTTCTTCTTTGCTGGTTTTCTTCCATCAAGCTCTTGGTAGTTTCAAGCCTTAAACTTTGAATTAAGCTTGCTAATTCAGTTTCTTTTGTTTTCCTCTGACTTTTTTCTTCATCTATTTCTTCCAATAAGGCTTTCTGGGTTGCTTCCATCTGATCTTTCAGTTCTTGACTCGTTACTTGTTTAAATTCTTCCATTTCCTTTCTTCTTTGCTGTTTTTCTTCCATCAAGCTCTTTGTAGTTTCAAGCCTTAGACTTTCAAATAAGCTTGTTAATTCAGTTTCTTTTGTTTTCCTCTGACTCTTTTCTTCATCTATTTCTTCCAATAAGGCTTTCTGGGTTGCTTCTATCTGATCTTTCACTTCTTGACTCGTCACTTGTTTAAATTCTTCCATTTCGGCCCTCATTCCCTTTTGGCATTCTTCTACAGTTTTTTGTAACTCATTCTTATTGATCTTACACTCTAATCTTACTTCCTCTATTAATTCTCTCATCTTTTTACTTTCTTCTTCTCTTTCTTTTCGTCTCTTCTCTTCATCTTTCTGTCTTTTCTCTTCATCTTCTTGTCTTTCTTTCTGTCTTTTCTCTTCATCTTCTTGTCTTTCTTTCTGTCTCTTCTCTTCATCTTCTCGTCTTTCTTTCTGTCTCTTCTCTTCATCTTCTTGTCTCCACGCTTTCAATAAATCTATCATTTGGTTCGCAGATTCAGATTTGTTTTGACAACCTTGGCATTTAAAACAAGTTCCATCAACATCTTCATTCGTGGAATCCATATTCAAACAACTTAAGTGGAACAAACACTCGCATCCTTGACATTTGACTGTTCCTTCTTCGGACTTGGAGTCATCAGTGCAGCACTTACAGGTCGCCATGGTTAATTTTCTTTGTTCCCCCCTTAAATACCTTTTAGACATGACTAAATACTAATATTTGAGTTTTCACACTTTTAAAATGTAAGTCCTTTTTCTTGAAGAACGTTATCAAACTACTGAAGTCTTCAAGTTATAGTTTCTTATAGGAATCTTCTACTCGTCGTTGGTCATCTTCTTCGACTGCAGTGGTCAGGATTCTTCAGCTTCTACGGCGCTATTGCAACTTCGATTCTAATGAAGACCTCTTCCGTAATAGTCGTCTGGCTGGATTCTTCAATTATCGAGCCTCTACGTTGTAAGCCAAGAAGAATCTGTTAGGTGTCCAACGTCAATGGTTGAAGTTCTATACTGTCGTGGCCATCACGATGGGCGCCAAAAAGGATCTGTTATGTTCCTAGCAACTTTCCTCACCCTTTACTCCTATAGCCGGGACCATTGAGGCTCTAAGGGTCTACACTGAAACCTATCTTCAGGGTAGGTGCAGAACAAATCCAACCAACGTCGTGAAGTTTTAATGAAATGTTTGTTTACTGCTTGAGTACTTACAGCCAGTGGTTAGGTAATTCATAACTGGAACTTGGAGATCAATTGTTAATAGATAATTTTGAACTTACTAGAAAGGTCAAACTAGGGTGGCCCAAACCTAGGTTTTACAGAAGAGCGGCATACACCTATTCACTTCTTCCTAGACTTGGAGTTATCACCCGAGATTGCCAATTTAGGTTTTACAGAAGAGCGGCTTGCACCTATTCACTTCTTCCTAAATTGGAACTTATATCCCATTCGGCTAACCTAGGTTTTGCAGAAGAGCGGCATACACCTATTCACTTCTTCCTAGATTAGACCGTTCCTATTTGGCCAGTCTAGGTTTTAAAGAAGAGCGGCTTGCACCTATTCACTTCTTCCTAGACTGACACCAGAACAGACCTCCTTACGGACCAAACTCTTCGTATTTATACCCAAAGTTCCAGCCTCGAACACCTGTCTTTAGGTAATTTCTTATTACAATACTCTAAATTACAACGGAAAGATATTTGAAAAATACATAGTTTGGCAATTAATAATTTACAAAGAAAGTTTACATATTCATTTGAGTTAACAATTATTTCTTTAACGTTGATAAAATCTTACATTTTGGAAATATACAAATTTAAATGTTCCGCCATTATTTAATTACAATTAGGTTAGTTCATCAACCATTAATAATCTTTGATTGGCAAATCTATATTTACATCATAATAAATGCCCGTTGTCTTAAGCGAGCTGTCTTCATTAGATAGTTACAGAAAGGTGAATATATTAGTTCAACAACGCCTTGATTGGCGCGTTCATATTTGCGTCACAACATGTAGTATCACGGACATTAACAATGACTTGAGGTAACACTATATCAATTTTTATTTTAACATGGAATCTCAAAGTTACAAAATAAGTAAGGTCGTAACAACTGCCATAAGTTGCGTTGTTTCTAGTGACCTATTTCAGTTTTGGAAGATACGTAGAAAATGGTCGAAAATAGTTCCTCAATTTATAATTTTATAGTTCATTGTCTTTCTTGAGATGAAACTACTGATATAAATATTCAAGTTATAAGATAATAATATAAATGACGAAAAAATGTTTCGAAGAGTTTAATTTTCTTTCAAAAAAAACATGACGTTGAAAGAAATCAATTTTCTTAAGTATTATTAATTGATTGATTGATTTGGTGTTTTAAGTCCACTTTATGCACAGTAAGGCTAATCGGGACTGGACCTACAGTTTAAAGTGGAATCCGAACCACTAAGTGCCTCCACCGGAAATCGAAGCCTTGATTACTTCTTCTCAATACCAAGGACAACCCAAATGTGGCAGCTAGCATCCAGTATCCTGTTTCGAGGCTTTTTCAAAAGTTTCAAACAAGAGGTTCTTTCAGATGCTGCATTGGAAACTGGAATTGTTACAGATAATACAGCTAGGACCACGTGTGAAACATAAAGTTATAGCAGTGCGTTATGTGGATGACAGGATTATAATGGTGAAACTTCAAGGAAAGAAGAAAGACTTAGTGTTAATTCAAGTGTATATGCCACATAGTGGGTTGTCAGAAGAAGAAGTGGAGGAAAACTATGAGAAGATAGAAGACTTGATGGAAAAAGAGAGAAAGGGATCGTGCATTATCGTAATGGGTGATTGGAATGCTGTAGTAGGAGAAAGGCAGGATGGAAGTACAGTAGGAAGATATGGATTAGGCGAGAGAAATGAGAGAGGGGAAAGCCTGGTAAATTTCTGTAAAAGAAACTCCCTAATTGTTGGCAACACACTGTTCCAGCAACATAAGAGAAGGAGGTACACCTGGATATGTCCAAGAGATTGTAAAAGATACCAGATAGATTACATACTGGTACAAGAAAGATTTCGAAATTGTTTGAAAAATGCGAAGACATTGCCAGGAGCTGACATTAATTCAGACCACATCTTGCTAATAGGAGAAATCAATCTTACATTGAAGAAGATAACCCAAAACCAGGTGAGCAAGAAACCCCACTTAGAGAAGCTAAGGGAAGAAGACGAAAGACAAAAATTTGCAGAACATTTCCAAGGAAACTATAATAAGTTTAAAGCTAGTTGTAACAATAAGGATGAGATGTGGGATGGAATAAAAAGCTGCTTACAGAAGGCAGTGGATGAAACAATAGGCTACAGGGAAAGGAAAAGTGCAAAGAAACCATGGATTACTGAAAGTATGCTGGAAAAAATGGAGGAACGGAGAAAATGGAAGAATGTAAATACAGAAGAGGGAAGACATAATTACAAGATACTGAATAACCAGCTAAGAAGAGAAACTGACAGGGCAAAAGAACAATGGATGAAACAAAAATGTGAAGAAATTGAAGAACTGGAAAAAAGAGGAAGGTATGACTTGATGTATCGTGAAGTAAACTGCTTGGGCTTCCAAAAGAAGAAATGGAAAACAATGTGGATGATAGAAGACGAGGAAGGATGTGAAATCACAGACAAAAAAGGAATATCGAATGTGTGGGGAAAGTACGTTGAAGAGCTCTACCAGAAAGAGAATCGCCCAGACAGTCTGAATGTAGAAAATGAAGACGACGTGCCTGACGATGAGAAAGGATACTATATCCTGAATGAAGAATTTGAGCAAGCACTCAAAGAAATGAGGAATGGGAAAGCAACGGGCACTGATGAAATTCCTGTTGAACTTATCAAATGCCTGGGAGATGGAAAAAGAGAAATACTGCACTTATGCAATGAAATCTATGAGAAAGGGGATTGGCCACAAGATTTCACGGAGACTGTTTTGATACCTCTGCAGAAGAAAAGCAATGCCAGAAAATGTTCTGAGTACAGGACAATCAGCTTGATATCTCACTCGGCAAAAATTCTCCTAAGAATTCTGAACAGACGCCTATACTCGAAGGTCAGTGGCGAGTTAGAGGAAGAACAGTTTGGTTTCAGGAAAGGAAGAGGTACAAGGGATGCAATTGGTTTACTGAGGACCATTGGGGAAAGATATTTAGAGAAAGGAAAGGAGGTGTTTGTAGTATTTGTAGACCTGGAGAAAGCCTTTGATAGAGTGAATTGGGTTAAACTTTTAGAAATTCTGAAGAAAATTGGTGTAGATTGGAAAGAGAGAAGACTTCTAAGCAACTTATACATGAATCAACGAGTTAAAGTGAGAACAGGAGACGAAATGACATAAGGCTGTGAAATTGGAAGAGGAGTACGACAAGGATGCTGCCTATCGCCTACTTTGTTTAATATCTATTTAGAAGATATAGTGAAAACTTGTTTCCAGGGTACAGGAGGTGTCAAATTGGGAGGAAGAAGAATAAACTGCATAAGATTTGCTGATGACATGGCATTATTCGCTGAGGATGAAATAACCATAAATAGTATGTTAGAAGAGTTAAACAGCAGCTGTGAGCAGTATGGAATGAAGATTAATGTAAAGAAGACAAAGGCAATGGTTATAGGACGGAAACCAAGGAATATTAATGTGAGAGCAAACAGTGAAAGAATCCAGCAAGTGGATAGCTTCAAGTACCTCGGATGCACTATAAGCAGTGACATGAGCTGCAACCAAGAAGTGAAAATGAGAATCGCAATAGCAAAAGAAGCTTTCAATAGAAGAAAAAATGTTTTTTGTGGACCCATGGACATAGGCCTAAGGAAGAGATAAGTGAAATGTTTTGTGTGGAGCTTAGCACTATATGGTGCAGAAACCTGGACGTTGAGAAGAAATGAAGAGAAACGACTCGAAGCTTTTGAAATGTGGACATGGCGAAAAATGGAGCGTGTAAAATGGACGGACAAGGTAAGAAACGAAGCCGTACTGAAAAGAGTTGGTGAAAAAAGATCAATACTGGAGACCATCAAGAAGAGGAAAAGAAACTGGTTAGGACACTGTCTAAGAAGGAACTGCCTGCTAAGAGATGCCTTGGAGGGAATGGTTGAAGGAAGAAAAGTCCGTGGAAGAAAGAGATATCAGCTTATGGATGATATTAAATTAACTGGGTCGTATGCTATTACGAAGCGTAAGGCAGAGAACAGGGAAAGCTGGAGATTGCAGTGAAAAACCTGCCAATTAGGCAGAAAACAATGAATGAATGAATACAACTAGAGTGTGAACCTTGTGAAATGCCAATTTATATTTTCCTAGGATATCGAAGAAATCCATTAGGACTATTTTCGTTCCATCTTCATAACGCTGAAGAGTTTTGGGCAAAATCTGTGTTTCACCTTTCAGGGAAATTACATCACAGGAATAAAAATCTGAAAAAGATTACAATTTTCTCATAATTCAAGAAATATTCTGACTCTGGCGCACCTCTCACTCTTCTATTCCATAGTATGTTTGGACTACACAATTTCAGGCATCTATGGAGTTCTTGAAAATAATGTCTTTGGTTTTGATGTGTGCAAAGAGCGAACCAGCATCGAACGATTGGAAGACGGCAAGTCCAAAAAAGCGTTATTTTACCTGCCCCCGACACAAATGTCTGTTTCAACTGACATCAGTGGGAATACTTTCGTCTCTTCCACTTCCTGGCTTATTTTGCTGAGAATAAGTGTGGACATTTGTATTTTAAGGTTCACGTTCAATACATTTCCGAATATTGCCTCATTTTTAATTTAACTTCAACAGTTCCAAGAAATTCCCTATGTTAAGGCTTGCCTCAGACTCATCATCATTCGAAAAATAAGTCCCTGAATAGTAATAAACCACGATGCATCCAGAACATGCATGTAGTGACAGTTTTCTTGAATCGCCTTTCAATGTCTTTCACTAATTAGCGTTGTCACTAACGATCAACTATTAGAATAATTTGCCCGCACTACAGATGATGTTTTGTGGTTCTCAGAATGTTCGTGATGTTTTAAAACCACCCACATTCAACGCTTTTTTTCCAGTTCTTAAAACTGGTTGAAAGTTAGTTTAATCGCGACGATTACAGGACATAAATAAATGAGAAATCACCTATGTCCAGATCGGCGCTGGAATCTTAAACGAAAGTCAGACACACACACACACACACACACACACACACACACAGTGGCGTAGCACAGTTGCCTGGGGCCCCCTACAAGCAAAATTTTGGGAACCCCTTTAGTGTAAAGAAAATTATCGAGATGATGCCAGAGTGGGCCGGATGTACAGCCACGGACACTGCCGGCTTGTAACGCTTCCACTGAAAGTCAATGTATTCATTACAAGCCGGCAGTGTCCGTGACTGTACAATAGTTAGCTAGTTTCCCTTCCCCAGTTGCAACTGTACTACACTACGTTCACGACAAACTACGTACGTAGCTATAAAGGTATGAGGTGAGGGATATTATCCTCTGGATGGCCATCTGCGAGCAAGTAAGTTAATTCTGCATTTCGTAGAGGAACCACATTTCAAGTTACCTGGCCCCTCTGGCGGAGACAATACGTCATTGCTTATTATCGCAGACGTGGTCACATGATATGGTACTGGGAACCAGATTTCTCTTTCGTAAGTCCATTTTTAATAAGGGCACTATCTGTTGAATATATGGGATTATATACAGTAAAATTTCAGGGGCTACGCCACTAGACATACATATATATATACTAAAACAAAATTAATTGCTCTATTAATCTTGGAGTCCTATTTCGTTTCAAGTTGGTCTTATAAGCAGGAAATGTGATATCATGCAGAATACACCACTTAGAAAAGGTGAAAATCGTCATACTCTTAGAAATGAGCTCTCTTATTATCCATATTTCATTAACGCCAGTTGGGGGGGGGGGGGGAAGAGGCGGGTGAAGTGTCTGACTGGGGGCACCCGCCCCCCTGACCCCTCTGGCGTCGTCACTGAATCGATCCTGTGATGAGTACACGTGTGCTTATTTAGAAAATATATGAACTTACAGAGGTAAAGACTTGCTAAACGCATAGTCTACAAGCATTGAACTTTTTCACCCCTTCTCCACCATTTCCCTTGGGAAGGAAGGAAGTGGCACGGTCGTGACTTTTGAGCTATCGGTCTCAAATCATTGCGATCATTCTTACTTATATCTTTGCTCGACTCGTACGAAGGAAACTAATTTTCGACAATTTGTCACCTGTTTTCATTGAGAAACTCGACAAAATTCAATCAGAAGTTCGACACAGTTTCTTCTAAACTCACGTTATGTACATGGGGCAATCGAAAGAAGAAGTGGAATTCGAACCAGATTTCCTGGCTAAATATCTAACCTGTCAAGTTACAAGAGAATTTCCTTTGATGGCTCCTACTTACTAATTTAGTCATTTTAATGAAATTTTGCTAAGAATATGTTATACTAGGTGGCTATAAGTAACCTTTTCAGTAATTTGACTTGCAAGGAATTTTACTAAGTACAGTGTATTATTCCGTCACATGTTAATTTCTTTGGGTTAATATCTTGAAAAACTTTACTGTTCATGAGAATCACTATGTTTTCTGATATTTTACCAATAATAATAATAATAATAATAATATTTGCAAATTTTCGAAATTCAATTTAGTACAGATTAGAATAATCTACTTCACCAGTTTGTTTCGTCGACTGGACAATAATCAGGGAAATTGAACAAGAGCATCCAAGAGACAACGAATTTTTATATTTGGTTGCCAAATTTATCGCACAGGTTGCTGTTACTAGTATTACAAATGTAGTGAAAGCTTTTTTCTATTACTTTATTTGATATGACAGTGTCTTATTTTCTCCGTTTTATCCCTTCATCTCTGTTGTTGCATAAACGCAATCTATTTTATTTTCGAGACGTTGTTGGTATCACATTAGATTTTATTACAGTATTCCCTTCCCGCAACACCAACTTGCGTAGTACTCGCTTTATTGTTACCCTCGATCTCAGAGCATACATCTAGTAGACTAATGGCATGCTTACATATTGATTCTTTGCCTGTAAATCTTATTTCAATACCATACTCTCTTTCTGATGAGCTGTCGATATGTCCCGAATGAAATTGTAAAGAACCATCCTCAAACTAACGATTCTTGTGTCAAACTAAATGCGATAAGGTCGGTTCGGCCATTTCAATCCAGTGGATATATTTAAGTTTCATAGATTACTACTCATAAGTACAAGTCCAATATTTTGTTAGATACATTATCGCAGCAGTCGAATATGTGTGAATGTTACAGATTTAAGTAAACAGCTCTCCCTATCTGCAGGTAGGTTTCGGTTTCATGTAGTCTTGTGTCTGTTACATTTTACGTATGAAGAGCTATTGTTGAAAAACGTATGGACTTATAGCCTATACCAAATGTTGCAATTTTCTGGACGCATGAAAATTGCAGAATACAGTGGTCCCTCTATAATCCGGCACTTCGCCAATCCGGCCCCTCCAGTAGTCCGGCGTTGAGCGAATGGGGAATAATACAAATATTATCTACACTACAGTGCAGAAATGTAAGTTTTTTTTAAAAAAAATTTTGTTATAACATAAAGTTAACGCAGGCCTAGTTAAGGTTATGTAAACTACAGGAAAATGCAATATGTATCTTGTTTCGTATTTTTTTACAACAATAATTTCCATTTTAATATATGTACATGTAATATTTTGTGCAATAAACATAGCTTTTGCTATTCAAATGCGTTTTTTAAAATGAACCTCCACTAATCCGGCGTTTTCGTTAATCCGGCAGTCCTCTGGTCTGATATCTGCCGGATTACTGAGGGATTACTGTATTTACACAAAACACAAAATCCCAAGCTACTATTTGTGTAAATACAGTAATCCCTCAGTAATCCGGCAGATATCAGACCAGAAGACTGCCGGATTAGTGGAGGTTCATTTTAAAAAACGCATTTTAATAGCAAAACCTATGTTTATTGCACAAAATATTACATGTACATATATTAAAATGGAAATTATTGTTGTAAAAAAATACGAAACAAGATACATACATATTGCATTTTCCTGTAGTTTACATAACCTTAACTAGGCCTGCGTTAACTTTATGTTATAACAATTTTTTTTTAAAAAAACTTACATTTCTGCACTGTAGTGTAGATAATATTTGTATTATTCCCCATTCGCTCAACGCCGGACTACTGGAGGGGCCGGATTGGCGAAGTGCCGGATTATAGAGGGACCACTGTATTCTGCAATTTTCATGCGTCCAGAAAATTGCAACATTTGGTATAGTACTGTCACTAACATTATATTCAGAACCTGTAGTGTCAATCGTAAGTTTCATGTTAATAATAGGTTTTATTTTCGGTTCCTTATATGTTGTCAGTTTATTTCATGAACTGATCCATTAGTGGTCTATAGCCAAATTTGCTCCTGACATTTCGTTCCTTCAACAAGTGCATTTCAATGTTGTGACTTTCATGCAACTATATTTGATAAATTGTAGTAGATGGTAACAAGGCCGTTCACTCAAGATGTTTTCACGATCTCTAATTCAACCTAAGACAAAGTTTTCATTGAAGTTGTACGATCTATCTGGTTGACTTATTTTGGTTATCACCAGTTTAAAAATATTTCTGTTATCCTGTTTAACTGTATATTTCCTGAATTCATACATGGAAATTAACAGTTTAGCCAAGTTACTGTGCAACTACGTATACTGTGCAACTTGGCTATACTGTAAGTTAGTATCATGGAAATGTATGAATATTTTTCTATCCCTCGGTAAATCGGTAATGTAAAATGTTTATATTTAAATATGCTACATTTCTATTGAGAATGAATGTTTATTGAGCACAGATATTTGTTTGTGCGTACTATGACAAACATCGTCTTAAGAAGTTGAAATAGCTAAAACTTCACAAGCTGTCCCAAATTCTTCTCCTGGACTACTCTCTTTCAATTCCACAGGTCCACACAAACAAATTAAAGCATAACATAACCAATTCTTCAGGCCTTCAGCCTATACTCGCAAGTGATATGCTCTTGTTTTCTCAGGATCTGTCAACTCTTTTTTGTAAGCTCTTTGCATGGGGACGGTTTAGTTAAACCATACAGGTCCAAATTTTGTATCTTGTACTCTGCAAGCTTATAGAAGTCTTCGAACAGACAGTGAATCTTCTTCGGTCATTTCTTCACTTAGGGACTTAAGAAATACTGCAACGCGTGTTATATTTTTGAGCACTTTACAATTCACTGTTACTGCTTTCTGTTTGTTGTCCTTCCATTCTGTTTTTTGACCCATCACTTTCCATATCATCATCGAACATGATGCCTGGACTACGACATCTGCCAGTAAGGTTTTTCCTATTGACGGAGACCTGACAAAACACCCTCAAGATTTCGGTTCGAGTCAGAGTAGGATATGCATTTCTTCCATGCTTTAAATGGTGAATCGTTTTCTACAAAAACATTTTATATACTAATATATGGCAAGCAAGGAATATTCACTCTCTCCTGGTTCTTCGCCCGTTCTGAAATGCCCCGTTGCCCATCGCATATCACCATTATATCACACTCGTCTACGGAGTGGGATGTGCCCCCTTTTCCTGCAGCACCCTCAATTGTGTCAATCATATCAGTTTCAAATGTTTCTACAATGCTAAGTTTATAGATAGTATTTAATAGCATGATCATGTGACCTATTTAAATCTGTAGTGTTAGTTGATTGCGGAAGAGAGATCTGTTTTTCACAGAAAATTCTACTTAGAAAAATTACATAATAATATAAAAAAACATCTATAAACACAGAATACATCCACTAATTAACACTTGACTACACTTTTCTGGCCTTTTGAATAGTCACTGAATTGGTAAAATTCGTGTTGATCCCACGTGAGTAAACTATAATTACACAAATATTTTTCTTCCAGATATATCACCAACAGCTACAGCGAGAGCGAAAAAAAATTAGAGATGTGTTAGAAGTGTTCCTGATTTTGGTAAATCTTCATGTAGCTTTTACTAGAAATCTCCCTATAATCGTGGAGAAAGAATCTGTTAATATTGCAACCTACATAACTCAGTGCGTCATGGTAACGCAAGTCATTTCTATAGTAGACGGTTCAAATGACTCGGAGCTTGCCAATGAACTTATACGACACGTCCACGATATAGAATATGTCCAAGTGATGTACCAGAAAACATCGAGAGACCACGGCGAACAAATATACATCCATCACTCGGGATTAATTGTTGTTTTGTTGCAGGACCAGACAACACCTGAATACATTTTACGAAGATTACTGAATACGAAGCCAAGTGCTAGATTAGTAATCGTCAGCAAAGCGTCCAGCAGTAATCTTTTATACAGCGTAACTGAATTTGCTGAAGAGGAGCGTTTGTTTAACATTCTTATATTGTTAGTTGAATGTGAAACTATTAACGTTAAAACTGAGGGATCTCCGTCATTTATTTATCCATGCAACGTAATCGTTAAAAAGGTGAACTTCTTGCAGACGTCCGACAGAGAAAATCAAAATTGCAGCCTAGTGGTGAAGGACATTCTACTGACTAAAATACCCAGAGATTTGAATGGAAGAATATTTCGTGTTTCCGGTTTCAATTTCCCGCCGGATACCATCATACCTGAAAGCACTAATAATTTTCAAGATGTTTCAGGAACATCAGGTCTAGCATTTCGGTCACTGTCACAATACATGAATTTCACTCCATCATGGGTTAAAGTATACAAGGGTATAAAATTTGGGAAGCTTCTTCCAAATAGGTCTTGGAATGGGATATCTGGCGACGCTCAGAGAAACATAATAGATCTGAGTGTTAATATGGCTGGAATGAATTATGGAAGATTCCGTGTATTAGACCCAAGCATCAGACTGGTAGTACAAGACTTAGTTTTCGTGGTTCCAAAAGCTGAGAGAATCCCGCAATGGATGAGCATTTTCCTTCCCTTCCCACTTCACATATGGATGTGGATTGGAGGAGTGGTGTTACTTGTTGAATTTGTGATAATTATGAACAGAAAATGTTTCAAGGATTCAGATAAGAGACGAATAACAATGCTTTTATTCTATCCAGTGTTCATTCTGCTTCTTGTCTCAACTAGCTTTACACCGAAGACTAGGATATTGAAGGTGATAATTATGCTTCATTTCTATTTCGCATTGATAATCAGTTCTATTTATCAGAGCGCTCTTGTGTCAGAACTCACCACTGTTTACCACTACCCAGAGATAGAAACTGTCAAAGATGTGTCTGAACTAGATTTTCCTATATATGCTGGCTACAATATGCGATATGTACTTGCAGAACCTAAGGCTCCAGATATTCGCAACATGAGTCACAGGTTCCGACCAGGTTACGATCATACAGGAATCATTGGAAACCTATACTTGAAGAGGGACTCCATAATTCTTATTCCGAATAATCAAGCGAAATATATAATTGCCAAACAGTTCACAAACACAAAAGGTGAACCAGTTGTGAATGTTGTAAAAGAACCAGGAGGAGTTTTAAGCCAAGCATTCATATTTCCCAAAAGTTCTTTCTTTCAGTCCCGTTTAAATGATCTTCTGCAGAGGATGGTACAGGCTGGGTTGATCGAAAAGTGGATCATAGATGGCTTTGCTAAAGGGCATTCTGAATTAGAGGAACCGACAGATGAGACAACTGTCCTTACTTTAAAGCGTCTTCAACCTGCATTTCTCATCTTACCACTTGGTCTTGTAGTCCGCTTCCTTGTATTCATAATGGAAATAGGCAGAAAGTTCCTACATTTCTTGAGTTCTTAAATGCATAAGCAAGTTTGTTTTTGAAAATTTTCCTTGTTCACCTAAATAATCAATACATTCTGTAATTTAAGAAATGGACGGATAATAATAATCGTATTTTTACCTAGAGAGGAGTGCGGAAGGAGAGAGAGAGAGGGAGGTTGAGAGCTTTAAATTTGAAAATTAAGTGGAGCGAAAATTTCTGGGCTTTTGGATGGATTGTTTTAATTTTAAGCAAATTTTACAGGAAATATTTTAGGTAAGAAAATATTTCTTTTCATCCTAACATCGATAACAAATTGTTAATGTTAATCAAAATAATAGAATGTCTAATATATAATTTCTTATCTAATTATTATCCCGTCTATGTTTTTCCGAATGTATTAGCTATGTGTTTGTAAAATTTTCTTCACCTCTTTCAAAATTACAATGATGTGAATATTTTTTGAGCATCCATTCGAATAGGAAACCTACGAAACGTTTCCCAAGAGATTAGCTGTGATTTGAGATTATACTCTATCTCATCTATCTCTGGAGCAAGCGAACAAGGAAGCGAGACAGCTCCACCAATGGACACGTGAGAGGGAACGGGAATGCGTGGAGGGGGAAGCGATTGCAGTACCAGCCTTCGGAGGAGCGTGTGCTGCCTCGCTCTGTCCCAATCGATTCTCCCTTCTGTTAAACTTTTTTTTTAAAAAAAAATGATACATTTACAGCTCAAACCACTGGACCTAGAAACA
This sequence comes from Lepisma saccharinum, assembly GCF_977018435.1. Lineage (NCBI taxonomy): Eukaryota > Metazoa > Arthropoda > Insecta > Zygentoma > Lepismatidae > Lepisma > Lepisma saccharinum. Next base: position 95,447 of record NW_028143177.1, read on the forward strand.
TGAAAATACTTATAAACAAAAGTCATCAAAAGATGTATATTATGTGTATTCACGTCTTAATGCTAACTTCTGATAAGAACTGATCCATTCATTCTATCTTGATATCGTGGCTTGAATTTGACGATTTGGTTCCGGATTATTGATTTCGCCGTTTTCCATCACTTTTTGAGAAAACATATAATTAAAATGCAACGAGGACGAAGGCGTCAGCGAGTCATTACTACACCATATTTTATGAGGAAACATATCAAATATGGAAATTAATATTTTGATTTAATCAAAATATTTCCTGTCAGCTGAGCAATACCCCTGCTTCTACTAGAATATTAGGCTTCAGAACACAACGAGAAAGATAGAAGAATTTTCATCTACAACTCGCAAAGAACCCAGTCAGCAATTATACTCTGTCCAGGGAATCTGTGGAGCAAGGCCGCATATATCGGTGAAGGAGGGGGAGACTGAGAGTTGGTGGAGCGAAGCAGTGCGCGCTTCTGCAAATGGCTGGTAGCTGCTCTCAGTTCCCATCTAACGAGTTCATTGGTCGAGCCCTCTCGAGTCACTACTTGCGCAGAGACTTGTTTTCATTCGCTCGCTCCAGATACCCTAATACCCTGGATAGAGTGTAACTGTAATATAAAGATACGAGTATAAGATCTAGGCTTGATACAACCATGTCCTACCTAGGTACATTGTATCCATCTATTTCCACACTCCAGCTCAGCATATTCGTGTTGAGTCTAATACACAGGAACACATTTGCATTCTTCAATTAAGCATTACTGAATTTGTTAGAAGATTGATTAATAATCGTTTCTTACGTTCTTAAGTGTTCCAATTGTGGGAAATGTGTTTCACAAATGAATTATATCGAAATGTTCATATTGTGACAGCACGAGAAAAACATTACAGATAAGTAAACCAGCAGCCATAATGTATATCGATCGGATACAAAAATGCATTAACCAAAGAATAGCCTAATTCATCCCCATGAGCACGCAGTACGCTTTGTCCATTCTGCCTGGTAGGAGGACATAATGTTCCGTGAGAAAACTTTCACCTTACTGTAAGAAAAGTTTATTTTCAATAGTTTGTATCGGTTATTTAAGGTTGTTTTTTCGAGCTCGTAAAGTTAATCGCAACGGTGAAAATAAATGATCAAACGACACTGATGAAAGAACAAGTACGTATTAAAGTAACAAAATCAAAATAATACATAATTATAGAGAAACATCCATTCTCAATCTTGGACTGAGTCGAGTGTTGATTTTGCTTGCGCACTATGATGGCCTGATATCACTAGTATTCTCCTGATTGGGCAGTTTTGATTTTAACATAGAAAATTTACAGTATTCACATTGTGCAAATTAAACTTTTTGAAAGGATACTAGGGATGCCATTGGTGGATATACGGGGATCATTATTATGAGCAATGGCTAGAATGAAAACTGTTAAATAATGTAAGTCTACACATTGATTTCTTCACACTAATATCTTGCACAAATATAAATTGAAGACTAAAATTGGTAAACGCTGTAAGTGCCACAATAATTCAAACACCGTTTTGCACGTTAAACTGTGAAATGTGCCATGTTGTATAATGTGGTAAACGTGATATGTGGTTGGTAGCCCTCTAAGTAGTTAAAAAGGCGTGTAAAGAGGTCACTAGTGTGAACGTTCTTACGGGCTGATGTGCGGAACGATGCGATTTCCCAGCACTTTCGCTTTTGGCACTTACAACGTTTACCACTTTTAGTCCTCAATTTACTGTTTCACTGCATTTGCACTGAATTTTCATTCTCTGTTCATTCATCAATCTTTTATTATCTGTTGGCAACACGTGTATTAGTAATTTTCTCGTTCAATAAAAAATGTAAAATTTAGCTGATTTCTTGCAACAAAGTATATATAAATTTACATTTTAAATTTTGTATGTATATGATCTTCCATGAATAGTTCAGCAGCTCCGTCATCTTGTACCACGGATGATTTTATCGATGAAGTGATGGAGTGAAATCATCCCTGACGGGGATGAAAATTTACCTCTGTTGCATTAGATAGTTTGGTAATGGGGAGAAATGCCAGGCACCTCCTATTAATTACCCCTGGTTTCTTCAATAGGTTATTGACGTACAGGGTCAACGAAGTTAGCAGTAAGGTGTGTTTTATACAGCGTACATTGATACACGTGCAGATTGAATTGTATCTTCTGGAAATATGCTGTATTAAGAAACAAACTGCCGGAGTACTAATTGAGGTGAGTGTGCAAATATCAAATCTCATATGCATCCATATGATGAATATTAATTTAATAGATAAAGCCTTGTAAAAATTTTTATCTAGGTAGGTTTGCCTTGGTCAGGATTTCTGGACATTATATTGGAATTGATCCTGTGAGGAGTACACGTGTGCCTATTTAGAAAATATATGAACTTATAGAGGTAAAGATATGCTAAACGTCTGAGGCCTTGTCCGTAGTTATAGGTCTTTTCTACTCTTACGGCGGCCGATCCTATGCTGGCAAGGGGAGCGGGGAAGCAACCAATCCAGCACGATAAGAAACTCAGGACCCTGTAGAACGAGGTTCACCTAGTACTTATTCCCGTCGCGTCGTAATTCTAGGCGCAACCGCATTTGTCTGGCTGGTCTGCGGCGTAATCCCCGCTCCCCACTTCCCTTGCCAGAACGAGGACCGGCCGCCGTAAGAGCAGACAAGACTTATTGTCTATCAGCATTGCACTTTTTGACACCCCTCCTTTTAACTTGGGAAGTTTTCAGACCGAAGTGCCAATGAGTTCTGGTTCCAAACCTATCGGACCATTCGTACTTACATTTGCATTTATCTCGCACCAAGAAAAATTCTTGACATTTTGTCACCTGTTTTGATCGAAAAAGTCCACAAACTTCAATCAAAAGTTCGACACATTTTTTTTTTCAAAAGTCACGTTATCTCGTATGTACAGCGCAAACGGGATATGACCTAGAATTTAAAGTGGAATTCTTACCAATGGATTGTGTCATATTTGTAAAGTCTTGGCAATTTAATAATTTTTATAATTTTGCTAAGAATATGATATACCAGCCGACATCGATAAGTGAGCTGTCTAGCAGTTTGTTTTGTAAAGGATTTCACTGACTAATGTATATTATTCCGTGAAGTTAATATAATTTTACTTTGGGCTAGTATTTTTTAAAAATTCTTATGTTAAGAAGCATTATATTATTATTATATTTTCGGATTTATCATCAATAATAATAATAATAATATATTTTCCAATTTAAGGTTAGAACAATCCATAGCCCTCTTTTGTTATTAGCCAGGAACTATACTGAACGCAACTCCAACTGGCGGCTGACCTTGTCGGCTATTTCTGTCCCTTTCTGTCCCCCAATCGTCTTCGGGTAGTGGGTGGTCGATGGGTGTCAACAAACTCAGTTGCGAAGTTAAAGCTGTAGGTGTAACATCGCTTTCCCGAAGCAACGTTGCCAAGCGTACTTCTGTTTTTGCCAGTTGTCTATTTGCGTGTGTGTAGAGTGTTTGCATGTCAAACTCCCTCGTGTAGGACCACGGATGCAGTTGTACCATTAACACCCCGCTGATTTCTGGTGCTGGCAATATCGTTGCCCGAGAAGACACTCTCCTGCTTTACAGTACAATTGGCAACATGTGGTGGATCCAACGCTCATTTGTTTCGTCCCGCGGACAACGTTCGGTACCTTGTGACTAGAGAATGCCCGATTTCAGTCGAAGAAAATTCAACTGATCGCTGATTCGCTGTTTCCCAGCCGCCAGTTGGAGTTGCGTTCAGTATAATCATGGAAATTAAACAAGAGCATCCAAGAGACAATGGTTGCCAATTTAATCGCGCAGGATGCTGTTTTTACAAATCAAGTGGAACCTTTTTTTTATTCCTTTATGTCCAGTTAACATTTCCCTACTTTCTTTTCTTCATCTCTGTTGTTGCGTAAATGCAATCTAACATTTTATTTTGGAGACTTCTTTGGTAGCGCAGTTCGATTTTATTACAGCATTCCTTTCCTGCAATAACAAATTGCTTTATTGTTACTCATGACCTTAGATCATACAACTAGTAGGCTAATGGTATGCCTTTACCTGGCAATCTGATTTCTATTATCACACGCTCGTTCCAATCAGCTGTCAATGTCGCAAATGAAATTGTAAAGAACCAACCCTAAATTAACGATTCTTGTACCAAATTGAATACTGAAAGGTCGCTATGGTCACTTCAGTCCAGGATATTTATTTAAGCTTTATTGATTACTACCCATATATACAGCTCCAATTTTTTTATAAATTTTTAGATAAAGTATTTATATATTGCGACAGTCTGTGAGAATGTTACAGATTTAGATAAGCAGTTCTCCGTATCAACAGGTAGGTTAGATCTTTCGCTGCCGCCTTTGAAAAAGGTTTGAAATTATATTGCCAGTGTTGCAGGTTTCTGAACGCACGAAAATTGTAGAATCCGAAGCTACTCATCCAAATGACTTCACTACAAAATATCTCTCCTCTCTTTCTAAGGAAGACAGCAGCCACCATGATTCATTCATATTGTGGGGTGCACACTATTACGAGGTTTACGAGATGCGTGGTTTGTCCAAAAAGAAACAGAACTGTTTCAAAATAAATTTATTTACTTTGTACACAGCTTAATCGGATTTATCACCTCGAAAGCAGTGTCCTCAGCTACTAATACAGAGCTCAGAACGCTTCTTCCACTGCTGGAATGCGTTCTGAAACGAAGGTTCCCAAGGAATTTTCCTTAATATCTTCTATGGACTGGAAGCGGCGTCCTTTCAGAGTGGATTTTAACCAGGGAAACAAAAACTCCGCAGGTGCAAAATCAAGTGAATAAGGGGGTGGGGTACAAGAGGTGTGTTGTGCTTGGCGAAAAACTCTCGAATAAGGAGCACCGAATGTGTTGGAGCGTTGTCATGGTGCAGCATCCATGTTACTTTTACCCACGGTACAGGCCTCTTCTTGCTCACAGCCATCCTCAAACGCCACATCACTTCTAAATAAAACTGTTTGTTGATGTTTTGTTCACGTAGGGCGTGCTCATAATGCGAAACACCTTGATAATCAAGGAGCATAACTTTCACATTGGAGTGACTTTGGCTTGCGTTTTTCGCTCTCGGCGACAATTTACCCACTCAATGCGATGACTGTGCTTTGATTTCGACGTCATTGACGTAGACCCGGGTCTCATCACCCGTTACGACGATACGCAGGAAGCTATCGTTCTCATTTGCTCGGTTCAGATATCTTTACTGATGTCAACACGTGATTCTTTTTGTTCATCTGTCAGAAATCACAATGCATGTTCAATTTTTCCCTCCAAAATCGCATGGCACGACGGTTTGCTTATTCACACTTTTTCTGCTGTTTGACAGATGGTCCACCGAGGATTTTCCAGCACCACAACACGCTCTTGCTCAATATACACCTCATCCCACGATGTTGATCGCCGTTCAGGCTTTGCATCGAATGGATGTTCTGTCTGCTTTGAACCGCTCATACCACTCATAACATTGTGTGCGGCTCATACAGTCTTCCCCATGTGCTTCTTGTAACATTTTGTGCGTTTCTGTAAACGTCTTTTCCAATTTGAAACAAAATTTGATACACACGCGTTGCTCTTCGACTGTCTTCATTTTCTGTGTATCAGAAAATCGCCGCAGACATGCAACACGACTTCACTCAACTGCGCACAGGTCAAAACTAAACACGTAGACTGGTGCACTCAACGGCGTTGTACTTCTGAAGGATCCCTCTTCGTGGTGGTAGTAAGTTGACCAATGCGGATCGTTTCATTGGTGAGCAAATTTGAAAGTTCAGTTTCTTTTTCGACAAACGTCGTATTTTTGCTGTAGTACCCGTCTTACAAGAATTCATGTTTAATCAATTATACATTGAAATACGTAGTAATATTTAATTGAAGGAGGGGGGGACTGCTGAAGGTCATATCCCACAAAAACAAATTTTACAGGACGAAGGTATTTGCGTTTGCCTGTGTAACTTGGTTACATACTGTTTAGTAACAAGAGAAACTCCGTACCATGGAAAAGTATGAACGTTGTTCTATCCTCATGCAAATCGCTGATCAGGGTGGGGATTTGCCACTAGGCTATAGCCTATGGGACGTTGAAGGCAGACGTGACAAAGACCATCGACTATTAAAATTCTTTAATATTAAGCTAATAGAAAAATAAAACAACACATCAAGTTCTTTTACTTGCTTATTTCATGAAATTAGGTAGATAGAAGGAATTTCTAGCGTTTAAATACTATTAAAACTGCCCCTAGAAGTTCAGCGTCGAATATCAGATTTTCTAGTTTGGCATCCTTTACAGCGAATGTTGATGACCTGCAAGATACTGACGTTGAGTCATGAGTTTGCAGCCATAAAAGCCAGAAGGAATCAGTTTTAGGTGAGCGTCCTATTGTTAAATCTAAGTATAACTTTGTTTTATCTAAGTTTAATGAATAATTTGTAATTAGAATCAGATGTGTCCATATTTTTAAGTTTAAAAGTGTTATTACTATTATTACTAATACAGAGCATGCGATTAATGAAAGTAAAATACTATAACAACAAAACTGTTAATAATAATGATAGCAATAATGTAGGCCCCAAAACAAAAGGTAGCTTAGGGGTCTAAATTTTATAAATCCCTCCGTTTCGGTGATGTAAAATGTTTATATTTAAACATGATAAAATTAATATTGAAAATGAATATCGATAGAGCACAGATGTCTGATTGTGCTCACTGTGACAAACACTGAACTAATCAGTAAAAGCAGCCAAATTTCACGAGCTGTCGTAGACTTTCTCCTTGTCTCCATTCTGATTCTCTTCCACAGGCCCTTAGGCATATATAGCCTGTATTTGCAAGTGATGTGCTCTTGCTTTCTCAGGATCAGTCCTGTATTTTTTGTACGCTCTTTTGTAACAGGTACCAATATTGTTACATTGTACTCTGCAAGCTTACAGAAAGCTGTAAACACACTGTCCTTGTTTTCTTCGAACAGTTTTGCATATTAGCACGTAGAAATTCTGCAACGCGTGCTACTTCTTTTCACGCAGTTTACATCTCACTGTAAATCCTTTGCGCGACATGTTGCTTTCCCATATTTCTCAAGGATTTCTGTTTGCTATTTCCATTCTTTTACGTTTTTTACCCGTCACTTCTCATACCAACGTCAGTCATGAATACCTGGATTCCGACACCTATCGATGGTATTCTTCCTATTGTCAAATTCAAGAAACAAGCACCTAGCACAATACAATAAGACTTCAATTGGGTTCACAGTGGGATGTGCCTTTCTTATATGCTTAAAATGATGAATCGTTTTCTAAAAAAATATTGTATACTCATTTATGGCAAGCAGGGAATGTTCTACTCACTCACTGGTAGTTCTTCCCTCCCGATCACACATGCCGTTACCCATCGGATATCACCATTATATCACCGACTGCAGAGTGGAATGTGCCCCTTTTCCTGCAGCCTCCTCAATTGTATCATTCACTTGTTCCTAATATTTTTAAAAAACTAAGGGTGTACTATTCCTCAATAGCATGTTAATGTTGTGATCCATTTAAAGCTGTGATGTTAGTTGATTGCATTAGAGCTCGTTATTTTTTAACAGAACATTGCTGCTGAGAAGAATTAGATCATCTACAAACACAGTGTACATTCACCAATTAATACTTAACAACACTTTTCTGCCTTTTCAATACTAGCTGCACTGGTCGAATTTGTCTTGGTCACCACTTGAGTGAAGCATAACTACACATTCAAATATTTTTCTTCCAGATATATCATCAGCAACGGCGAAAAGATGAGAGATGCGTCAAAAGTTTTCCTGATTTTGGTAATTCTTCGTGCGGCTTTTACTAATAATCTCCCCATATTCGCGGAGAAAGAAACTGTTATAACTGCAAACTATTTAACTCAGTGCGTTATGGTAACACCTGTCATTTCTATACTGGACGCTTCAAGTGACTCGGAGCTTGCTAATAAACTTATGCGAAACATCCACAATGAAGAATATGTCCAAGTGATGTACCAGAAAACAACGAGAGACCACAGTGAACAAATATTCATCCATCATTCGGGATTAATAGTTGTTTTGTTGCAGGACCAGACATCACCTGAATACATTTTTCGAAGATTACTGAATACGAAGCCAAGTGCTAGATTAGTAATCGTCAGCGAAGCGTCAAGCAGTAATCTTTTAAACAGCGTAACTGAATTTGCTGAAGAGCAGCGTTTGTTTAATGTTCTAGTGTTGTTTGTAGGTGAATGTGAAACAATTAATGTTACAACTGAGGGAGCTTCCTCCATTAGTTCTCCATGCAACGTAATCTTTAAAAAGGTTAACTTCTTGCAGACGTCCGATACAAGAAAACAAAATTGCAGCTGGGTGGTAAAGGACATGTTGCGGACTAAAATACCCAGAGATTTAAATGGAAGAATATTTCGTGTTTCCGGTTTCAACTTTCCGCCGTATTCCATAATACCTAAAAACACTAATAATTTTAAAGATGTTTCAGGAATATCAGGCCTAGCATTTCGGACACTGTTACAACACATGAATTTCACCCCATCATTGGTTACAGTATACAAGGGTGTAAAATTTGGTAATCTAATTGCAAATGGGTCTTGGGATGGACTATCGGGTGAAATTCAGAGAAATAGAATTGATCTGACCGTCAATTTGGTTGGAATGAATTATGGAAGATTCCGTGTATTAGACCCAAGCATCAGACTTGTAGTAGAAGACTTAGTTTTCGTGGTTCCAAAAGCTGAGAAAATCCCACAATGGATGAGCATTTTCCTTCCCTTCCCACTTCACATATGGGTGTGGATTGGAGGAGTGGTGTTATTTGTTGAATTTGCGATAATAGTGAACAATAAATTCTTCAAGGATTCAGATAAGAGACGAATAACAATGCTTTTATTCTATCCAGTGTTCATTCTGCTTCTTGTCCCAACTAGCTTTACACCGAAGACTAGGATATTGAAGGTGATAATTCTGCTTCATTACTATTTCGCGTTGATAATCAGTTCTATTTATCAGAGCGCTCTTGTGTCAGAACTCACCACTGTTCACCACTACCCAGAGATAGAAACTGTCAAAGAAGTGTCCGAATTAGATTTTCCCATATTCACTGGCTACAATATGCGATACGTACTTTCACAACCCGTATCTCCAGACATTCGTAACATGAGTCACAGATTCCGACCAAACTACAATCATAAGGGGACAATCAAAAACATATTCTTGAAAAGCGACTCTGCAATGCTTCTTCCCCTTAACTTGGCGAGATATATAATTGCGAAACAGTTCACCGATAGAAAAGGTGAACCAGTTGTGAATGTTGTAAAAGAACCAGGAGGAGTTTTAAACCAAGCATTCATATTTCCAAAAAGTTCTTTCTTTCAGCCCCGTTTAAATGATCTTCTGCAGAGGATGATACAGGCTGGGTTAATAGAAAAGTGGATCGAAGATGGCTTTGCTACAGGTCATTCTGAATTGGAGGAATCGACAGATGAGACAACTGTCCTTACTTTAAAACATCTTCAACCTGCATTTCTCATCTTACCACTTGGTCTTATTGTTAGCTTCTTTGTATTGACATTGGAGATGGGCAGAAAGTTCCTCCGTTTCTTGAGAGTTAATTAAATGCATAAAATTTGTTTACTTTTTGAAAATTTTTCTTGTTCGCATGACACTAATACCTATTCAGTACATTATATAATTAAAAAAATGGCTATGTAAGCAAATCTTTGTGACGATGAAGTATGAGGTAAGAGGTGTTAGGGCATTTAGAACGTTTATATGGAATCTTAGGTCGAGTGAAAACTTTTGTCCCTTTAGATCTTATTTTTAATTTGAGGAAAAATTTGCAGCGTTTTTAAGTTTGAAAAACAGTAAAAAATATTACTAATGTTAACATGCAACATTAATAACAAATTGTTTACGGTGAACAAAGCAGTACAATTTCAAATTTCTAGTGGTAATGATTGTCCGTCAATGATTTTGCGAAATATTATGTGTTCGGAAAACTTTGCTCGCTTCTTGCAAAATTATGATAATGAATCATTATCATTCTTAATGATAGTAAGTAATTTTTGGCGTGTCATTCGAATATGGCAATCTGTGCTTAGATTTTGGAGACTTCGAGAGATCTATCAAAGAAAGTGTCAATCGGTCCCCTTTCCAATTTAAAAAAAATTACAGAGATTTCCACTCGAAGTAAAACATTTTAGTTTCACCTCTTCATCCTGGATTTGACGACGACTTGGCGTTGCATTTCTTAGCTTCGCTTGCGGCTACATTGTTGGGAAGATTCGGTACCCTATCGGGATTATATGGTACAGGCTAGGAATTACAATGAGATATTCTGTCTAAATGAAGGTTTATCAGCAAGGAATTTTGGATTGCATGTGGAAAGGTCTTAAACTCACTAACTTCGCCTTTCCTGGATCTTCTAAGCTGTAACAAATCTTCGAGTAGGATAGCTCCACGTTGTTGACATCTCTCTTTATATGCTCGTGAGGTACTTGGCCTTCTAGCCAATGCACTCATGTGGTGCTTTTATAATAGATGAGGCTCGCCTTGACACTTATACCCTGTCGTCTAAAGTTGAAGTGATGATTCGAAAGCCAGTTCCATATCTTCGACATAGTTCGAGAGGAAGCCGACGGGACACGTATCTGTTTTCTAGCCAGTGTTTCTGAGAAGCTTTGTTGTCACTTTTACCTGCAGTATTTAGACATCCAACACGATCTGCGATGATGTTACATTGTATAAAATAATAGCATAACACAATAACCCAACCTAGAAAAGATAACGGCAACCTCACGTTATGAAATCTCTAAAGAAACTGAATTGGCAACACCTCATTTACTCCACGTGGACTTGACAAGAACTATCTGTTCCTAAAACGGACACTATTGGTGGGATAGGGTTGAGGGGAGAATATACTGGGCTCCACGTGGACTTGACATATGGTTATCAGCAGTGGCGTAACTAACACGCTCTGCGCCCATCCATCCATACTGGTACGAAAGTGTAGACAGCCGACAAACAGTAAAAAATTATGCATTACAATTACATGTGCAAATACACTCTTACTAAAAAAAATACGATACTGTAAAATGCCATTTACCAGTTCTCTGCGCTTTTTGATGGAAACAAATTCTTGTGCTAGTTTGGTGAAGTCCAGTTTTCAAGCCTGATCGGTTTCGATGCTTAACAGCGCCAGTCTACTCAATCTCACTCATCATTGTGCTTGTCAGTAATTGTTTATCAATTTTAGTTGGAAAACGACCTCTCAGCCGATGAAGACGTCACAAGCAGGGTCAAATACAGCATGTAAGCAGTGCATACTTTACTTTATTTGCCAGCACATTTTCTTGCCTGTCGTCTACCCTTCGGCGAGGTAAACTATTCAGCTAATGAAGGTTTTCTTCTAATCTGGTAATGTACTTTATACTTTTCGAGTGATTGACATTTCTGTTGTCTGTAGGTTTATAACACTATACAGGGTGACTGGTAATTATATGTATTCCCTGAAAGGGGTTAAAGTACAGACAATTTGCAATAAATTTGACCATATGATACCCCGTCCGAAAATTAGTAGTTTTCGAGATAATCGAATTTCAATTGTTTTTTTTAAAAAATGACAAATTTCCACATAAAAAGATGAATTAAGAAAAAACTGCTCATTTTATGGAACTTATTTTAGCGTTTTCTGATAGCTAACAAATAAGTGGTTCGTTGAAAAAAAAAATTTTCCCCAAATAACAATCACATCTAAGCAACGGGTGGGTCTAAACTTACAAGTGATGATAAAAAATTGCACTCTTAGTTTACTTGGCAACGTATTAATAACAAAAATGGTATGACACGAAGCGTACAAATTACTTAAATTACTTCCTTGTGAAATCTGCTATCCAACAAGGTTCAAATGTTGCTGACATTCACATTTGTGTACAAGAAATAATACTTCATTCATCTTCATGTGAATGGAATCAATGAACAATACAATTAAAGAACATTATATGTCTTGCTCAAAGTGGGCACCTCCGTTGCGAATGCAGGCACGCAAGTTTTTACGGACATTTGATCTGGTAACTCGTGATGTGATGGTGTCCTTGATGTGTTGACCAGCTGATAAGATCCTCTCCCTGAGCTCTTCTTACAAGTTTACCGGTGTTTTGTCATGTAGCTCTAAATGTAAAAGTCGCAAGGCTTCAAATCGATCGGGGGATCGAGCTGGGCAGTCATCATGCTGATAAATCATGTCACATCTTGTAGCTAGAGGCACATCCTCCAACAACATTGCCATCCCGTTCCTCAAGAAATGTTCATAAATGATGCCTTTTAAGATTTGGGGCAGGAAAAATGGCTCGATCAAATGATTGTTGATTACACCCATCCATACTTCTGCCTGGGCGTACGACTGTGGCTGGATGAAAATTACCCAAAGAAATGGATTGGCCAAGGCGGCTTGATTCCCTGGCCGGTTCGATTCCCCGATTTGAAGCCTTGCGACTTTTACATTTTACATTTTACATTTATATGACAAGACACCGGTAAACTCGTAAGAAGAGCTCAGGGAGAGGATCTTATCAGCTGGTCAACACATCAAGGACACCATCACTTCACGAGTTACCAGAGCAAATGTCCGTAAAAACCTGCGTGCCTGCATTCGTAACGGAGGTGCCCACTTTGAGCAAGACATATAATGTTCCTTAATTGTATTGTTCATTGATTCCATTTACATGAAGGTGAATGAAGTATTATTTCTTGTACACAAATGTGAATGTCAGCAACATTTGAACCTTGTTGGATAGCAGATGTCTCAAGGAAGTAATTTAAGTAATTTGTACGCTTCGTGTCATACCATTTTTGTTATTAATACGTTGCCAAGTAAACTAAGAGTGCAATTTTTTATCATCACTTGTAAGTTTAGACCCACCCGTTGCTTAGATGTGATTGTTATTTGGGGAAAACTTTTTTTTTCAACGAATCACTTATTTGTTAGCTATCAGAAAACGCTGAAATAAGTTCCATACAATGAGCAGTTTTTTCTCAATTCATCTTTTTATGTGGATAATTGTCATTTTTTAAAGAAACAATTGAAATTCGATTATCTTGAAAACTACTAATTTTCGGATGGGGTATCATATGGTCAAATTTATTGCAAATTGTCTGTACTTTAACCCCTTTCAGGGAATACTTCGAATTACCAGTCACCCTGTATAATATGTTTGGTTGAAAATATATTTTTACGCCGAAAGAGAAACGTTTGTGAACTGTCGGTCTTTCTAAATTTTTCATTCTTAATGCGCTCCCGAAGCTCGTGAGCCCCCCCCCCCCACCGCGGGGGTTGTGGGGTTTTTTATTTACGCCACTGGTTATCAGAGAAACTGATCTTTCGGAACTTTTTTGAAGTAAACTGGCGTTCGAATAAGTACTTCAACTACACAAAATATGGGGCTTCAAGAAGATTAAAGCAATTTACACCTGCCCAAAGATGCTAGTGATGTGAAAAATGTCAAATCAAAAGATAACGATGGGTATTTGAAATTTATACTTTATTAAGTAAGAACTTAATTCTCCACTGATATTAATACGTAAGCGCAATGCAATATACAGGGTGTCTCATAAGTAATAGCGCAAACTGACACAGGTAATAGAAGCAAAAAAGTCTCAGTAAACATGGGTCTGCAAACGAGCCGTTTTCAAGATAGTTGAGAATGTGTGGTTACAAGCCGCCACTGACTTCATTGTTTGTCAACGTCGTCCTAGTTGGTTAAAATGCTAATAATGTGTGCGAATGTGTGGTTAGAAAACCGTCACTGATTGCATTTTGTAAACACAGAGTGCTTTACTCCTTGCGCGTTCCGAGGTTTGCTCTTTGTTTACAAAACAGAACATTTCCAAGAGGTGGCATTGTAAACAAGCAGGATGGATAAAATCAGTACGCAGTCTAATCGTACTATGGGAGTCACTTTTCTTACTCTATTATTGTATTTTACCAACTAGGACGACGTTTACAAACAATGAAGTCAGTGGCGGCTTGTAACCACACATTAGCAATTATATCGAAAACGGCTCGTTTGCGGACCCATATTTACTGAGACTTTTTACTTATATTATCGTGTACTTTCACCTGTGTCAGTTTGCACTATTACTTTTGAGACACCCTGCATAATAGCCTTACAATGTAGAAACAAATTTTACATTCAAGCTAAAACGATGTCAGAGATGCGTTTCCTTTAGCAAATCAACAGACGTAAATAATTTTTCGTTATAATCATAGTGAGTACCATCTTACACTACGAATTTTACCAATTGTCTCATGCATAATAAAAGACCCTTACAAATGTAAATCATTTCAATTCAGTGGTGCACGTGCGATTTAATTTATTTGCAATTGTACCGTTTAACAGCCACAGTACACTACTTTGCAAGATAAGAATTTTAAAATTAATAAATGAGGATAAACATAATAAGTTGGAGGATATTTCAAGAAAGTTTTAATATCTCTGAAGTACCTCACTGCAAACCCCCAGATATCCTTATTAGTTTTCATGGATAAGTTGACTAACGGTTGCTATCATCAGAACACTACAATAAATCGGCCCATTCTTTAATATAAAAAAACAATATTGCCATTTTATCCTCCCTTGGGGTTTCTGGCGAAATAATATGAATATAAGGCGTATTGAATGTCAAATTTTATCTTAAAATGCTACGCTTGTGTATTCTTTTGTGAGATTAATCGAGAAACAAACATAACAAATTGAATTACTTATCCTCAGTGGCGGCGATTGGGTTTCAAAACTGGAGGGGGCAAGAATAATTTACTTTCCCTTGATACACACAGCATAGTTTAGGAACAAAAGTGCCGCCGCCTCTGCTTATCCTACGCAATTAGAATCTAGAGTTGATATAGTACTTCGGAACATATTTTACAAAATCTTGCAAATTTTATCCCCAAAAAGGTTGAATATTATCTCTTTTTGAATATAAGTTGAATTTATTTGATTTTCTAAACTATAAAGTTCCTCAGTGTGAGAGGTATATAATACCGTAAGGGGTGCTCCTTCCACGTAGTGCACCCAATAGCCAACCTCACTTCCACGTAGTACACCATGCACTGCAGACTATCGAGGCTCAGGCGACTGACCCCATGGCCAGTATAATTCTGTGTCGTCCTGTGTTTTGTCCTTGTTTGTGCTGAGCGGCCTTTTTAGCCTCGGCTTTGACCAAGTTAAGGAAATTTTAATTTTCAGACACGCATTTACTTTTGTTATAAGGGGCTGGACACCGTATAGTGTGACGGGTGCAAAATAGCCTCAGTGTTGACGCACCCAAAACATTTGAATTAAAATTTTAAAAAAAGAAAAATTCAAGGTATATAATTCCGCTTATCCATCTTGACCCTCCTCGCAAATATTTGTAGTTGGTGCCACTGATTCTTCCTGATATCTAGGATTGACAGTTATTTCTAAAAATGTTTATAAGATTAAGATGCAGGATGGCAGGAACAAAGGATGAAGACGACTTAAAGTTGCTCCCCTGTGCATATAAAATAGGCACTTTTTAAACACACACACAATAAGGCCTTTGTTTCAATTTTTCTTAATATACTTTATTTTGTGAATTTAGATACTCTAAATTATATACCATTGTGGATATGCCTTGTCTGGAGTAAAAATGTTCTAATATTTATCTGTTGGAATTCAATCTTCAACTTACATTTTATGAGATAATATCTCAGTGCAAGAGTCCGCATGAAGTTTAATAATAATTGCAGGCTTAGGTCGACCTGGCTGGTATATACCTGGTGTCGTTCATGTGTCTTGAACTGGTTTTCCGTAAACTATACAACAAAATTTACAAAATGAAAATGCCCGACCCTGTGGCCGAGTGGTTAGCACATCGCGCTGCGACGCCAAGGGTCCCGGGTTCGAATACCGGTCGGGGTTGGTTGTTTGTGAATGTCCATTCATCAATTTCATCATTTCATCACTCATCCGCATCTTCGCAAATTAGGCAAGAGGCACAAAACGCGAAGTAAAATAAACTAAATCAAATCAAATTAAACAAAATGAAAATGTCGTACGAGAATTTACTATCAAGCACTACAGAAAACTATTTGAAAATCATAAGTTATGCTGCATCTTTCACGTCAAGGTAGATTGAATAAGGCTTCTAGTTGTGAATATATTTGCGTGGAACATAATTCTCAATCGGAATTGAATTAAATGCCATTTTGACGAACAGGAATGCTAGCATAATTTGTTGAGAATTGTTGCTATTCGGCGCCACTTTACAAGCAAGTGGTCATCTTCTATGCCTCACTTCATTATTGTTGTTCTGGGCACATATCTTTCATCTTAAGGTTTTAGTGCGATTGAAATATTGTAGCCCATAAAACACACACACACACACACACACATATATATTTACATATAATATGCGTTCTTTTGCACTTATGTTAGATGTCACTGACACTTCAACCTCTACACTCGGAAAGAAGAAGATGACTGTATAACACAAAATGGATGAAGGACACATACTCGTACACACAAGGGAGCACTTATGACTGTGTTTGAACCAAGAACCTAATTTCTTGAAAAATACAAGTTGTATCGAATAACATTGTCGAACGAAAACTTTATAGCTAGCTACATGCGACAACATTGTTAAATGCAACTTGTATGGAATATTTTTACAAACGCTTTTATGATTCATATAAAGATCGATGGTATGTAAATTAACTACAGTCGAAATAACTAATGCGAGTTCGTACCGAAGCATTATTGTATTTTTCATAGCTTGCATATCAAGTACCGAGACGGTATGCTAAAATGAAACGATACATATATTCTTCACACGAAATACCTCCAATAATGACGTTCTTCAATTAAGAGTAACACAATACACCAATTTTTGGAAGTCTGATTACTACCCGTACATTACGTTCCCAAGTGTTCAGAATGGCAAAACAGTGTTTCAGATGCAAATTCTAACGAAATCTTGATCATGTGAATAAGAGCCTACATAACAGACCGGAGCACTAAAGTAGTCTAATAGCCATAAATGCATATCGACCGAATGACAATCAATATGCCGTAAGTAAAGAATGGACAATTGATCATTTCATCATCAAGAGCATGCAAGGCATCTAGTTCTGCTTGGTAGCAAGACCTAATGCTCTGTGAGGAGAGTTTCAAACGTTATCGTAAGTTATCGTTATCAGTTTCACTAATTTGTAATTACCTATTTAAGCTTGTCGCTCACTAAAAATGGCCCAATTTTCAGTACAGTGTCTGTGCCGAAAAGCAGAAAGCGGCGTGAGGAATTTCCATGCAAGAAGTCGGGAAGCTTCTAGAGAATTATTTTCCTTTGGTTGTGTCTCCGAATGTATTCTCCGACTATCTTCGTGCAGTTCGCTTATTCCATATAGAGATATACAAAGGGAGATGCTTTATTTTCCCACTGGGGTTAGCAGCAGTGAAGAGCGGCACAGTACAAGTAGTATATAGACCGAGCCTCTCCGAAAGACGCATGAAATTTTACACACTGCAGTTCGGAACGCCATAGTGAGCGACAAGCTATAATGTATTTTTTTCAAATTCTTAACGCTAATTGAATTAAATATAATTTGGTGAAACTACTGTAGGACAAACACAAACAATGAAGGCAAGACAAGATCTCGACCAGAGTCGTTGGAGAACGAAATGTGTTCGACACACTTGACCAACTAGGAGGTATGTTTCACTGATATTCTTCTGACTGCACAATTTGGATTTTTGCGCACCTGGCGGTTACTGAAATAGGTTACCGATATTGATTAAATTGGATATTTTACGTCGCTTTTCTGCCATTTTTGGCTAATCGCGATGATGAGGATGGGAGATGACATGATTTTTTTTATTTGCTTTATCTTACTTCGTTTTGTGCCACTTTTGGCTAATTTGCGAAGATAGGGATGATGAAATTGATGAATAGACACTCACAAACATCCATGCTCAGACCGGAATTCGAACACGGGACCACTGGTGTCATAGCCCGTTGTGATGACCACTCCACCACGAAGGTCGGCAAGGTTACCGACATACATTGCGTGATATGCGTTTGGAATTGAATATTAATCGCTATAAGGTCTCATATATTTAGATAATTCTGCTTTTCATGAGGATTTCGAATTGCAAGCTAGTTCCAATCGTTTGAGATATAGACGAGTTAAGAGTTCAAAAGTGAAATATTTATCCAAACAGGAGTTGGCTAATGTAATTTCTCAACATTAATTGCAATGGCGTCTCGTGGCCTCAAATTCGACCGGGGCTTATTTTTTAAAGAATTTAAAATATAATGACAATTCACATGAATTACAAAAAATAGGTACTTTTTTTCTTCTAGACTACAAAACTGGACTTACTTTTTGAAAGAATTTAAAATGTAATGACAAATTACATGAATTACAAAAAAAAACGGGTATTTATCTTCTTCTAAACTACAAAACAGGACTTATTTTTTTAAAGAATTTAAACTACAATTAAAATTAATTTAATTGTGAAAAACTATTGCATTTCTGGTTACAAGGAAGAAATTGGTAACTAGTCGCAGGGAGTTATTTGAAATTTTTGTCTTAAATGATTGGACTCTAATTCCTTTTCTTAAAAAAAATCCACAAATACTAAGAGAAAACTTGCGCCTTTCTCTGACAGAGAAAGAAACCGAAATATCGGAATAAAATTACAACATTGTTTCAATGTCCAATTTATAAATTAGGCATTGTCCAGGTTTACAGACTTTGGAAATACTGCGTGGTCTTTACAGTAGAATCAACGGTTCTTTCAAATTGAGATACCATGACATATATGGCGGTTGGCCAGAAGTCAATGAATCTGAAAGGCTTGACACTGTACCATGATTTAATTACCTGTGACGACAATAGTGTGTGTGTAAAATCCCAAGCAAATAACCAGAAATTAGTCTAAATACATAGGCTTAACATTACATAACTCTGGAATCAGTGGTAAGTGCATAATCGCTTTCTGTTCATTTTTCAAGCAGAGTGATCTTCTCTCCTTCAGTATTACAAATTTCTAACTAGCACGTATATAAATGTTCTATTGAAAATACCGTGCGTCCATTTCGATCTGCAGCCGAGAGATCGGGAGAAGCGTGGCGGGCGGCACTGACGGAGATGCCGACATTTGCGGCCTGAAATGCCCGCTTATTTTTATGGACATATGCAGACATTTATATAAATATTGCAAAACGAGCACTAACCTGTGTTATAAGAGTATGGTTTTAATTTTAGTAGCTTAGTGACTGTATGTGCCGATGATTTTGACACGCCCACCTCTTGTGAAACACGGCGTAGAGGTTTGTTTGGAGAACGTTCTAACGCTGCACCAATATCATCGAGTTTTGCTTCGGTTAGAACCCGTCGTTTTTGCTTAGGTGTTTTAAAATTTAACGATACAGTTTCTCGTAATTTAAGGACAAGATATCTAACCGTATCTCTGTGTGGAGTTGAAACGCATGGGAATTTCTGTACAAATTACCTACACACGTCTCTACACGGGTTTGTTTTCACGTAGGTACGTGTCATACATAAAAAATCTTTGTTCTAACGTGAATCTTGCGGCTGGCATTCCAATCGTCTCACTGACACGTCACACATACACACTACAATAACACAAACAAGTAACTGCAAGTAACCAAGAATAACACACTTGCGCACAGTACGAAATAAACACGCTCTTGGTTTACATTGCTCGCCACTATATTTACAACTCTGTCTTCATCTAGTCGCGAAGGAACAAAAAACTCGAGCTCGGATTGCGAGGAAGCTCACGAAAACCATTCACTTTTATCGGTTTCGTCTGCAGTGTAATCCTGATACAGTGTTGCACATTCGAAACCTCCAAACGATTCCCATCGCCACAAAACTCTTTCAAGGATATAAACTTAAGCAGGACGTTACTGATCAAAACCATGATTAAAATGCTTTTTTATCTGTGGCTCTTAAGGTCGTTTCTATAGCGTATTTATTTGTGTATATAAGAGCAGAACTTGGATTAATTACAGAATAACTTTTGCGTGTTATAACACAGGTTAGTGATCGTTTTGCAATATTTATATAAATGTCTGCATATGTCTATAAAAATAAGCGGGCATTACAGGCCGCAAATGTCGGCTTCTCCGTCAGCGCCGCCCGCCACGCTTCTCCCGATCTCTCGGCTGCAGATCGAAATGGACGCACGGTATTTCTAGGTAGAGAAGGGTAGGTTAGAGTAAATTATTTTGAAGTACAGGTAGATATTTAGTATCTCCAAGGGCTAAACATATGAAACCAGAAGGGAGAAGGCCCTCTTGTTCCCCCTCTACAAGTACCATCAAATACAGGCACACACACAGATTTGCGAAAATGTAGTATCAGCAACTAATCAACAAATAATGCCACCCCTGCTTCTGTTGCTTGTACTTGGAAATGTGACTCATTCCTTTGAGGAATCTCCGGTTGGTGGGAAGGTGTTTTTGTCTATCTTCCCAAGAGAAGTTTCCAGTTTTCGAATGTTCTAGATTCATCTAGTGTATTCGGTCAGGTGATATTCATACCTTCGACACAAAGAAACAAAACCTGCAAGAGAAAAACTTGAAATGAACAACTGCAGTATCATTACTTCCAATATATGCGAGTATAGTATGCATATTCAGCTCAAATATGAATTAACTTCTCAAATATGAATTTATGTGTATTACAAAACTTGGTCGGAGTAATCCAAATCAACTAAAATGAATTAATCTTCAAAAGCATATGCAAATGTGCATAGTTAGTATACTGTGTGAATAATTCTCTCATATATAAGAAAGTTTGGTTTTTAAATTTCCGTATTTGAACTTGTATTTGAATTTTCTTTTTTTATTTGCTTTTCTGCCTTTTAAACTAATCACGACGATTATGACAATAGATATAATTAGAATGAAATTGATGAAGGAACAACAACAATGCACCCTTTGCCCAGGGCAGGATTCGAGTGAAGAAGGATCTGTGAACACTCTCGGCCACCGAGTGGGCATATTTATTATATAATTGTAGTTTTTCCTAATTTATTTGCTAGATTGGAACTTCCCATTCTATTGTTAGGTGAGCTGGACACAAATCAAGATAAATTGAACAAGAGTATCCAAGGTACAAGGACTTTATATTAGGTTGCCACATTTCATAATACGGATTACAACTTACAAATTAGTCAAAGTCTCTTTATTCTTACAAAACATGTCCATTTTCTATTCCCTCCTCATCCAGACGTCGTCACGACAATCTAACATTTTATTTCCAAATGTCATTGCTAGTACATTTCGATTTTATCACGGTATATTTTCCCGCAACTCCATATCACGTAGTACTTGCCTAATTATTATCTTTGTTCCCATAGCATACATCCATACAGCAGGCTGCAAGGATACATATCTTTATCGTAAATCTGATTTATATGTAAGAAACCAGTTCTTGTCGGTTATCTATGCATTCCAAATGGAATTGTAAAGAACCAACCATAAATAACGTTTCTTGAAAAGCGACAGTTGTCATTCTAGTCCAATTGGTTTATAGATGACTGCTCTTAAGCCAGATCACAACTTATTTGTTGGATATTTTAAGTTCTCTGCTTCAGTAGATCTAGCTGCACGCATGTATTATTTTTCATGGAGTGACTCGTGTGTCTTACAGAACATTTAACAAAACAATTATGTTGCAAAAACTGAAAACTGATTAACTACGCATTCTGACCGAAAGCGTTATATGGCCGATTTTCGATCTCTACCCCCTAATTCCCGAATTCGATTCCCCGCCTGGTCAGGAGTGTTCATTGTGACTGCTCCTTCTATTTCACTCAATCACCACAGTAGAGGGATAAGGTATCTTCAAAATAATACTTGGTACGAGGCCTATTATCTTTATTAATTTAAGCACAGTGGTAAACCTATTTTGACGATGTTTTTGTCGATTTTATAGTATTGCAACTCTGTGATTTTTCATCTCGTACTTGGTACGAGTGTCATTAAATTACGTAACACCCACACCCACCCACCCACACCTACACCCACACATATTTACTTCCGGTCCACTTCCGGTCCACTTCGGGTTTACTTGACAGACACCTGTGGATTTTTCCAGTTATTTTTTTAAGTATATAGTTTTCGATTTGAGCCCCCCAAAAAATATAAGTAGTGGTGATAAGGTTCCTTCAAAGTCATACTTGGTACGAGGCCTATTATTTTTTATTAATTTAAGCACAGTGTTAAACCTATTTTGACGATGTTTTTGTCGATTTTATAGTATTGCAACTCTGTGATTTCTCATCTCATACTTCGTACGACTGTCATAATTTCTTTCGAGTTAAATTACGTAACATTACATAACATTGCGATGACTTATAAGAGTAAATTATTGCATCATGTTATGCAACAAGTTATTACGTAACATTGTGATGCCTTGTAAGGGTAAACTATTGCATCATGTCATGCAACAAGTTATTACGCAACATTGCGATGGCTCGTAAGGGTAAATTATTGCATCATGTTTCGCAACAAGTTATTACGCAATATTATGATGACCCGTATCTAACGTGGTGTTTTCTGATTTGGTTGGTTATGACGTAATGGGTGTCTTCTGATTGACTTACTGTTTCAGATGTTTTCAACGCAGTCCACGCTTAGGTTACTTAAAGGGTTTTCTCATTACAGATTAGTCAGTATCGTGAGAGTGGTTGAAGACTACGGATGTGTTGTTGCAGTGCTCCTCATATTTTTTTTTGTTAAAAGTTAAGTATTTAATTTATTTTGAAGCTAGTAGTCAGAGAGGGGGCACTAGCAAACACCCACCCCCCGAAATCTAACAATTTCATAGTGAGCTCTCTTAGTGTAATTTAACTGAAAATTATGATTTTAGCTGATTTTCCAAGTGTAAAAAACTGAAAATTTGTTTTACGCAAGAGCTTAAATTTCAATTTTATTGTATAAAAATTCTAAGATTTAGATAATTTCCCCTATGACACCTAATTTTTTAAATTTCACTTTTTTTCAAATAACTAAAGCGAAATCTATTACTTTTTTAACTGTAAAAAATAATTGATTCTTATGAGTCAATTTTAAATTTTTTTGCAAAATACCCCAGTATACATTCGGGCCATTTATATCTGAACCGAAGATACCGTACTTGCATATTCTCAAATCCTCCAGTGTTATGATATTGTTTGTGCTTGTAACTAATCAGTAACATCATGGCGGTACAAGAAATATACAAGTTTAAGATATTTAAAAATTTTGTATTTAATTCTGTACAAATCACACGGCTGGAGCTTGCGTGTATCACCCTCACTGTTTATTCTTTCCGACCAGCTTTTGACCTTAACTATTGATCATGCATTTTTATTGCATGTTTCCCATATCAACACACACATTTTTTTGGTTACGAAGATAGGAAGAAAAAGAAGAGTGGTTGAATAATTTCAAGAAGTATTTCTTAATAGGGAACAGTGTTTTTAATATTTTTCTTTCTTTCTTTCGTGTAACCACTATGTTATCGATGGGAACAAGGCAAGACCAATATTACCACTATGTTATTATGTTAAAGAAGATTTTTCCATTATCAATTGTGTCCACACACAAAACTTAGTGCCTGTCTGCATCCATACCTAGATGAAAAGATTCGAACCATGTCTCAGCCTATCATGACTTATTTAATTATTTACACTTGTACTTGTATTTGCTCTCTTCGGGTTTAAGAAGTCTAGAGAGTTAGTTAGTTAGTTGTTTCCCAATGCACTATTTGAATTTTGAATAACCACATGTTAGTTGTAAACGTATCGTTTACATCCTGTCTGTTCATATATGTGTGTGGGTTGAGTCTTCGTATCTGACCCAAACATTTATTTTCTTCTTTTTCTTGTTATCTGCTTTCTATATAGAATATTAGAAACAACACATTTCCATTAACAGTATTTCATGTTATGCAAAACATTTAAGTTTATACACCATCGGGGCTGGGATTGCAACAACGTTACCACTACGTCATCCGACAAAGGTCAGGATCGGTATTGTTATATTTTATTGCTCAGGTCATTTCTTTTTTAATATGTACAGCTATAAGTGAATATAGTAACCTAAGCCCTCAGAGTCGTAAACCAACAAAAGTACACCTCTGTTAACTGCCTTGTGTGGGGAGGAGGGGGGAATTGTAGCTGTTGGTGCAATATACTTTGAAGTTTTGTTTTCTAAGTACCACACATCAATTTCATCATAATTATCATTATTCATCCTCATCATTGCCATTAGCCAAAATTGCCTCTTCTTTTTTTACAATTTTCGTATTGATATCCGTACACCATGGAGCTTAGCAGATTAACAGAAATCGTCTGAAGTTTGAACTCGTGACCCCTCCCAATACCGTTGCAAGCTTATTTGTGATTGTTCTCCTCAATTATTC
>NW_028143177.1:120100-212751 GCF_977018435.1 Lepisma saccharinum
GTAGAAATCCGTTCTAGAAAATAGTTCTATACTTCAATTTTTAGCAATATCATTTTCCTACTTTCGTAAATTCATCACGTCACCCCCACCAATGCTGTTACCTGACGTCATTATTTCTCAACAGTTGGCTGAGCTGATGTGAAAATTACATAGCATCATCTGTGCTGAACGCGAATTTTTGAACGAAATAAATGGGTCAGCATGAAATTCCATCATTATTGTTAGCTTTTAAAAAACAGGAAGTACATCCGCCACTGTGAATAGCCAGAAATGCTGCCCCTCCCAGTCATCCATCTCTCTTACAACAGCGTGTGTGTGCTGGCAACTCTCTCTAGTTGCAGGTTTTTTAGTTAACTCGTAATCCTCGTCAAAAACTACAGTAACATCATAATATCATATTGCACAGAAGAGGGAGGACATCGTACACCACTGTTGCCAGCCATAAATCTCTCTCTCTCTCTTCATCTTACAGCAACGTTGGCATCTCTATTTTTTTTTAGTTGTAAGTGGGTTGCCAACACACTCTAGTTAATAATGCTACATATTATACACACACACGCACACACATACTGTGTTGCCATCCACCCATCTCTCTCTCTTTTACGGCAGTGCGTGTTTGTTGCCGGCTCTCCTTGCCCAGTGTGTGTATGTTACGCCAGTATATAAATTGGCTAAGCCTCAAAAAAAAATAGTAGCTTTTGCTAAGTAAAAAGAAAAAAAGCTGTAGGTAGGTGTTGGCAGCTGTCGGTTGTTTAATTCCCCCTCTCTCTCTCCTCTCTCTTTTTTGTAAAAGGCTATGGCAAAAGTACCAGTAGGTTGGCAACCTTGCTTTATGTACTGTAAGGCAAGCCTCAAGCAAGGTTGCCAGCTCCTTGTTTTAGGTTAGGTTAGACCAAGAAAAAAAAGCTGTAGGTAGGTGTTGGCAGCTGTCGGTTGTTTAACTCTTCCCCCTCTCTCTCTCCTCTCTCTTTTTTGTAAAAGGCTATGGCAAAAGTACCAGTAGGTTGGCAACCTTGCTTTATGTACTGTAAGGCAAGCCTCAAGCAAGGTTGGCAGCTCCTTGTTTTAGGTTAGGTTAGACCAAGAAAAAAAAGGCTGTAGGTAGGTGTTGGCAGCTGTCGGTTGTTTAACTCTTCCCCCCCTCTCTCTCTCCTCTCTCTTTTTTGTAAAAAGCTATGGCAAAAATACCAGTAGGTTGGCAACCTTGCTTTATGCACTGTAAGGCAAGCCTCAAGCAAGGTTGCCAGCTCCTTGTTTTAGGTTAGGTTAGACCAAGAAAAAAAAGGCTGTAGGTAGGTGTTGGCAGCTGTCGGTTGTTTAACTCTTCCCTCTCTCTCTCTCCTCTCTCTTTTTTGTAAAAGGCTATGGCAAAAGTACCAGTAGGTTGGCAACCTTGCTTTATGCACTGTAAGGCAAGCCTCAAGCAAGGTTGCCAGCTCCTTGCTTTAGGCTAGGTTAGACCAAAAAAAAAACTTGGTGATTTTTTCGAGTAAGGTGTTGGCAACACTGCGAGAAAATGGGGCTTATGCCTTACAAGAGCAAACCATTAAGGCGAGCCCCACCGAGCCCCATTTTCGGTTCCAGAACCCGTCCACCTGCACTACTGAAAAGCAAATAAAAGAAAATAACCCAATTCAATGAACTTCACAGGATTTCTGATCTTCTCTTTGTTAAACATTTTCGGATCTACCTCCTCCTCCTTTAAAAAATCCTGGGTATAGCAACATAAACAAAATAAATATAAAACACGAATGTAAGACTAATATAATTATGAAATTTGATTGACCATTATTAATAGAATTAAAATCTAACACTTGATGAAAACATTAAAACTATAGCTTCCCTCTATATACACACACACACACCCTAACACTCAAAAAATTATGGGTACGGGCCTGCCGAAACCCTTGAGATGTGTACATACTGACCGTGCTATGCTTCTCGCGTATAAACATTAGTTTCAAGTCGCGGCTCCTTTTGATACAGAAAAGCTTGCGAATAACGTTTTATTTTTAACTAAATAATATAATAATATAATATATAAGTATAGGACCACGTATTTGCTTGTAGGCGACTATGAATTTCTGCACTAGTTGTGACGGTGTAAACTATATTCTCAAATGTGTAGCATATCGTGGATTCCACGTCGTCTGCTCCGCCATGTCTACTGAACGGGTACACTGCAGCGAGCGAACTTCCTAGGCGATCAAAACAATGGCGCCCGATCGCTGAGCCTTCAGTGCTATCAAAGTGCTTTTTGAAATCTCATCCAGTCTGAATTTTATGACAGTTGTTATGAAGTAGCATCTGCACTTGGGTAGTGAAATTTATTTTATATTTTAGTCCTGGTGTGACCAATGACACAAAACACAGTGCCAATGGCTGACATCCTCATTCTGAACAGTAAGGATGAATACAGCAGCCAATAACAGTCACTGTTATTGACCAATTGGTGAACATGTCTTTCAACCAATCATCATTAGCTTGTTTCATGGATGTGGCTTGTTTAGTCAAACTCAAGGTAACTTAATATAGTCAAACTGTAGTGAAGTGTACATGTGCTGTTAGGTAGTATTTCTTGAATGTGTAGTAATAGTTTGTAAAAAATGGATATCAAGTCCAAAATGTACTGCTGCAATCCATTTAAAGAACTAGGTCAAGCAAGATTACTGAAGAATTTGATGAATGTACAGGAGTGGATGGTAAATAAGTGTCCTAATGCATGGCAAGGTGGGAAAATTTGCAGCAAATGTAGAAACAAAATATCACAAAACCCATCAACACCTGCTGTGGCTTCAGCTGTGCCTGGTACTTCCACAGAAGATGCAAGTGAAGATGAAATATCACCTGATCTGGCACTGGATTGTTTAAATATAGCCTGCAGTATCTAAACTAGGGGAATTTCCTGTGAAGAAAAAGGGACTTGAGCATGAGGAAAAAGTACCCAAAGCAAAAATTGAAAAAGGTAGCCTCAGTGTTGGAGCATACTTATGTGGCACAACCCGAAAAAGAAGAGTGTGAAGAACATGCAGAAAGTGAAATCATAGCCTGGCTGAAAGATAAGTTTCACAATTCAGAGAGAGTATGTGTGACAAAATACACATTTTGATTGTACTTCCAAAGAGCTGGAGTGTAAGGAAAACCATGAAAGAATTTTTTGCTTCACATTACATGGTACGGAGAGCAAAACAGTTAGTGGCAGAACATGGTATATTAGTGACACCAAATCCAAAGCCAGGTAAGACATTGTGTGAGAAAACAGTTCAATGTGTACGTGACTTTTACTGCGATCATAATATGAGCCGTGTTATGCCAGTAAGAAAAGACTATGTGTCCGTGAAAGAAAATGGAGTTCGAATACTAAGCAGAAGCAGCTAGTGTTGCACAATCTTAAGGAAATGTATGCATATGGGTCATTCCATGTCAAATCATCCAGAATTTTGTGAAAATGTCACCCACCATCCCCGATTTTGATGAAATTCGGTATGCTTATAGAACTTTTAATGCTGATTACAAAAATGACAACTTTTTTTTAAATTGGTCAAAGGGTTCAGAAGTTACGCGCTTTTTAAGATCTCCGTGTACGCCACATGCGGCTCCACTTTGAATGTCACGCATTAGGTTATAAACGATTGTATCTTCCCTCGGGTTTGCCGTAGAAACTTCAAGTTTGTTTTCTTTTGTTCAGAATAGTATAAGCTTTCATTTAAATAACGTTTCAGATGAATGCATCAATAAACATGTATTTTTATATATAGTTTTATGTATTTTTTTAGAAAAATAAATGACTAACTTCAAGAGCGAATTTCATGCGATGCCCCCCCCCCTTCAATTTCCCCCCAATTTTATATGTAGGTAGCTCAGAGTGTGTACTAATGCCTGATGAAAAAATTTGGATGGGCGGTTCAGAGACAGGGTGATTAAAAAATCATTTGCATAAAATGACATTAAAAGTAAATCTTCTTAAAAATTAGCACAAAACCTGAAGTACAATATGTTTCAATCTACAATATTCAAAATTTATGTTCACTATGTGTGAATGTAAGCATAGGCGTAACCTGGCGGGGGCAAAGGGACACACTTGCCACTACCGAATTTATATATTAATTAAAATTTACAAGTTAAATATATTTTGTGATCCTCCTGGCACTTGAGGAACAAGTGAATAAAGAGTAATAATTGTGTTTTTTCAAATGTATTTATCAAATAATCCTGGACACTATTTTTATGCGATGGAAAACTTTGTGATTATTTCAACCCGAAGATAGTTTCCAAGTGACACCCATTAAGATAGTACCTAAAAATTGTACTCTATGCATTGCCAAAATTTCATGTACTATAAATTGTGCCGTTCACATTTTACATGGATATTTTGACCATTCCAAACACACTAAAGTATTTGACTTATCAATAAGTACATATGTCCATCCATTTGTATTGTTAATGTCCACTGGACACAGAATATTTTGTGGCCAGTAGTAGGAAGTTGATGGATCAAGTGGATGCGAGAATTTAATAGCTGCATCTCCATTTTCACGTGGACTTTTGAAGCAATCCTACAAACAAGTTTGAGTCACGCACACACATGCTACTATATAACTGTTTACAGTTGGAATTCGGAAAGCCACTTCTTCACAAAAGTCAAACCATACAGTTATACAAAACATATTACATCAGCACATACTATTTTGCTCTGACTGTTAAACAACTAGTGTTTCGAAGTAAATAGTTACAAAGTTACAAGTACAGTTACTTTTTATTTAGGAATTCTAACTGTAACTAGCTACTTTTAAAAGTAAGTACCTGTAACGTTAACAACGGTAACAGAGTTACTTTTTGCAGTAGGGAAATAGCTAAATTCAAGACTATAAAAATAAAATATGTACCTTCTCCGGATGCTACGAGAAAGGATTTTCTTGGAATTGCTGGCAAGGAAGCTATGATTTGTTGCATGCTAAATTTAGAACATCCACGCTTTACTGTAATTCATTTCTAATTGCATGTGAAAACTCCATTGTTTTTGGTAGACTGCTGTGTTCGTTTGGAATGTTGTTGTCCAGCTAGGAAAAAGTCATTGTCGAGGGAGTGGATCTTTGGATCTTGTTGAACTTGGAATGGGGGAGAAAGAAATAGGTGCAAGTGGAATCAATGACACCATATTCAAAACACCATGGTCAGCATACAAATGATTTTTTAATTATAATCGTTCAAGCAAAGCTGACTGTGTTTTCCATCATTTATTAGCAGTAATAATGTAAATATATGAATACATATTATGTACTAGAAACATAAGTAAAACACGAAAGTCTTCATGATCATTGATTTTGTGTAACTTTTACACAAATCAATGATCATTAACAGTACGTTACTGTTACAGTAACTGTAAAAGAAACCCAGTTACTTGTAAAAAGTAACTTACGGAACCTGTAAGTTCAAAATAGTGCATACTTCCTGGTACTGTTGTAGTACTTTGCAATCGCTGACACATTGTACTGTGGGTTGTCACTTTACCCTAGATGATTACTAAGAAATTTATGCCTTGAATACTATTTCTATGGAATTGGTACATAATTGCTGTACTTGTTGCTTTATACTATAGAAGTCTATACAAGTATTTTTTTCTGTTCCAACCAACCCGTCACAAGGATATTTTCTGTGGTATGTGGCGAAAAAGCTCAATTTGAAAAAAACTTCAATCAGCACAAATGTGTAGTATTAATTCTTACTTCATATTACGTATCCCCATGAAGAGCAGCCAAAAAAGAACTTCCATATTGAGATAAAATGCACAAAAGAATGTTCTCGAAGATAAATTTGCTAAACTTGAGAATGTTAATAATGATTATATATATATAATTATATAATATATAATTTTTTTTTAAAAAATGAAGACTGTTGAAACTAACTTAGATACAGTGGAACCTCGATTTTACGTTATCCAGGAGACCAAGCTGAAAAAAAATAATACGCGGGAAAATGTAAAATCTTAGAAAATTTCTAAACAATTTACTATGTTGGGACCACCAAGATTGAATGCAAAATGAAGGAAAATGTAAAATCGAGGAACTTCAATATGAGTTCCACTGTAATTATTACTTGCAAATTTTAAACTAATCTATAAATTTGGGAGAGGGCACCCCGCCAGGTTACGCCTATGCTTACATTCACACATAGTGAACATAAATTTTGAATATTGTAGCTTGAAACATATTGTACTTCAGGTTTTGTGCTAATTTTTAAGAAGATTTACTTTTAATGTCATTTTATGTAAATGATTTTTTAATCACCCTGTCTCTGAACCGCCCATTCCAATTTTTTCATCAGGCATTAGTACACACTCTGAGCTACCTACATATAAAATTGGGGGGAAATTGAAGGGGGGGGCATCGCATGAAATTCGCTCTTGAAGTTAGTCATTTATTTTTCTAAAAAAATACATAAAACTATATATAAAAATACATGTTCATTGATGCATTCATCTGAAACGTTATTTAAATGAAAGCTTATACTATTCTGAACAAAAGAAAACAAACTTGAAGTTTCTACGGCAAACCCGAGGGAAGATACAATCGTTTATAACCTAATGCGTGACATTCAAAGTGGAGCCGCATGTGGCGTACACGGAGATCTTAAAAAGCGCGTAACTTCTGAACCCTTTGACCAATTTAAAAAAAGTTGTCATTTTTGTAATCAGCATCAAAAGTTCTATAAGCATACCGAATTTCATCAAAATCGGGGATGGTGGGTGACATGGCCTGGATGAATTGACGTGGAATGACCCATATTTCAAAGACACACACCCAGATGTAAAAATTGGATTATCAAAATTTTGTGAGTTGCGGCCAAAGCACTGTGGGACCCAATGGGACCCATGCAGTTTGTGTATGTGTCTCACACAATGGCGTGCGGTGCTAAATTAGGCAAGTGAACAGGTGACCTGCACTTGCACCCTCCCTTCCCATACCTCTCGTAATATAATACAGTAGACCAAGTAAAATTCAACCCTTGTTGAAATGAACAAAATAAACATACGATACATGTTACAAATTGTCAGAAGTGATATACATGAAGCACGTTAAAATTATGACAATACCAATGTCAATGCAAATATGATATAATGTAAAGAAAACATTAAAAACAAAATTGTTGATGCGCAACAATGATAAAATTAATAAAAGCAATTTATGAGTGATCAGAGAAAAAAATGTTTTGTCGAAACCTGTTTCATCTCTCTACTTGTAGATTAAGTTGACATTGAGTTGAGCATTCTTGTAATTCAAACATCCTCAATGCAATAATGGCAATCAGATGGCCAAGTTTTTTCATTACGTCCGCTAGATTTGTAGAAATAGTGACAAAACCCGAACTGTTCCAAACTCCCTTCTCGGGAAGAAACAAGGACAACAATATTTTGCCACTGAAAGAGTATCCAGATAATAATTTTACAGAGTTGTAGTAACTTGTTTGAAAATGCCTTGTGTATGATTTCGTTTTAGTTTTTAATTCGGTTAGGATAGGTGTTGGTTTGCTGTCTTTTCTGTAAAGTTCAATGAACTAAAAGCTTTCGTCTTCAGCCGGTCGATCAACCCTACGCTCGCAACATTCGCTTTCTTGTCCTGCCGCTACGTGCGTCTTGGGGCTGGTGGAACAGCTGGACGCGAGCTGTTCCCTTGGAAGCTATTTCGCAGCGTTTAGCCAGGCATTTAGCAGACGCTTAGACTGTAGAACAATTTTCCAATTCGTTATTACTGGCAGACGCAGTTTTGCAATGAGATTAGGAAACTATAGACTTACTACACTCAAAACCATCACTACGACGCAATTAAACTTTAGAACATATCAAAACCTCGAAGGAAAACGAATTCGCTATGTCTCTCGTAGGGAACAGCTAGAGTTTTCAGCTTCCGTAGTGAGAGGTGGCACCATGAGGATCGTTTACCTTCGAGCGTGGTCGGAAATACTCGGCGTCAGACCCGAGGATGGGACGACGAGGGTAGGTGAAGTAAATAAACGTCCAGTCACGGTGAAAGCTTTTCTTCGGCGTGTTGATTTCGGAAGAAAGAAGTGTTCTTATTATGTTATTATAGATAAGTTAAATAGCTAAAAAGGGCGATAAGTAGAGGGACCGCCACTGGTCTCACACCAGAATTGTAAGTTAATGGTTGAAGGGTGTAAATTAAAAGAACTAAGAAACCGTGAAGAACATACATTACCGTCATGCAAGCACTGTGTGTAGCATTTGTTACATGCAACCCTGCTCTTCCAGCATGTTTCTTAGGTGCATGTCCCTATTGTCCAAGTGTGACAAAACTGACTGATAATCTGTTTGACCTGTTTGGTAGGAATGGAATTGATGAAATTACATATAAGTGTTGGTTAACTACAGGCAGAGCAGTTCTCGAGACTAACAAAATCAACAGATGATTTCATTGAAACGTTTGCATCGGGTTTACAACAGCTCCTACCACACTCAGTCACAATTCTTTAAAACCACTAAAGAAGAACTCAAAATAAATGAATATCTTGTTGTTTGTGATTTTGCAGAGAATTACTCCATCATTCAGGACGAAGTACAGGGATTCCATTGGAATAATTCACAGAGCACAATTCACCCATTTGTAGCTTACTACAAATACTAATGAAATACACCATGTGTCATATGATATGATATGATTTATTTCCATCCAAGGACTAAAATTTTGTACAAGTAGGTACATCTGTAGTATAGGACATGTCAAATAGAAATACATGATAATAAAGTTTGGTAATTTTTACATAAGATACACACATATATATTGGTGTATCATAACCCTCGCATATAAAAATATTATACAGTAGAGCGTCGATTATCCGAACGTCGGTCAACCGAACGACCGCTTAACCGAACTGTGTACTCGCTCACTTTCAGATATCTGTAATGAAAAAAGTACGTGACTTAGCTGCTCGTAAGCGTGTAGGCTTGCTTAGACAGACCAAAATAAAGGATTTTTTTAAACGTTAATTTTGTGTACTGTGTGTATTGTTCATGCAAAATGCGTATGTAATATGTACATATTTTTGTTTAATAAACTGTACCACATACTATATATTCCTACTAAAGTTGCCTTTGTACGTTACTTTGTAATACATACTTAAAGAGATGCCTGTTTTTATGAATAAATTTACTGTACAGTACTTCTTTTTGGCAAATAAACATGTACAGTTCGATTATCCGAACAAACCAGTTTTCCGAACACCCATGTCCCCCAATTACTTTGGATAATCGACGCTCTACTGTACTTGACAATTTCAGCTTCTGATTACACATACCCAGGGCGAGCCTCAGGTACTGGGCGGGTCCGCAGGGTGGTGGATAGCGGAACGGTCTGCAGATATGCAGATTAGGGACCATGACGGTTAGACCGGAGTCCCCCCGAACCGAGGCGACCAGGTTATCAGAGTGTGGGAGTGTAGTTCTTGTCAAGACTACACTCATTAAATACCACAATGCTTGATAACGGCCTGGTGACATGGCGAGTAAGCACCGCCATTAAATAGGTGCTGCCCCCGCTGCCTTGCGGGTAGGGATTAACTCAAAGGCTAAGGGAAGGAAAACCCTGAAAGAAAACCATGGGTAGAGAGAGCTCTGTAAGGCGTGGTGAAGCCAATCTCTCTAAGGGAGTAAACCCAATACAAATCCTGGTCCTCCAGGTTGGGGGTTGAGGCATTGGGCTGACGACACAATCCTCGGAAAATATCCGCTGTTCAGAGACCCAACAATGAGCCTCGGATATGGAAGGAAACCAGAAGACGAACACGGCTACGAGTTAAGGTAAATGATCTCAGGATGGGGACATGGAATGTGCAAACAATGCTACAAGCTGGTAAGCTGCCAGAAATTGTTGATGAATTTATAAAATATAAGTTGCATGTTCTGGCACTGCAAGAAATAAGATGGCCTGGGAGTGGTCAGATAGACAAGGGAAACTGTACAGTTTTGTACAGTGGTGCTGAAATCAGAGGACACAGGGGTACAGGCTTTATAATAAGTAAAGAAGCTAGGTAATCACTAATGGAATTTATACCAGTAAATGACAAACTGTGTAAAATTAGACTTAAAGGCAAGTTCTATAACATCTCCATCATCTCTGCTTACGCACCTAACGAGGATGCAGAAGAACTGGACAACGAAAAATTTTATGACGAGTTGGACTTGTTAAACGAAAGTACAAGTAGACATGATATACTACTTGTCATGGGTGACTTCAATGCAAAAATTGGAAGAGAATCTGAAGTCAAACAAGTGCCAGGAAAGAATTCTTTACATTCAGTCACCAGTGAGAATGGTTGGAGATTAATACAGTACTGTATACAAAATAAAATGCTTGCAAAAAGTACCCAATTCCCCAGGAAAGATATTCATAAAGGCACCTGGAGAGCTCCCGGCGGAACATACACAAACCAGATAGATCATGTTCTGGTGAACAGCAGATATGCCACATCTGTTATAGACGTTAAAACACGCAGAGGGGCCAATTGTGACAGTGATCATTTCCTAGTCAAATCTATATTGCGGCAACGATTGTCTAATATAGGCAAAATCAAGGGAAAAAGGAGAACTGGTTGGGATATAGAAAAGTTAAAGAAAGACAGCTATAAGAGAGCTTTTCAGGAACAAATACACCAACAATTAAGTTATGAGAATGAAAATAATAGCATTGAGGAAATATGGAATGATATGAAGAAAACTCTGACTGAAACATCAGAAGAGATATTAGGGCAAAGGAAGAGATCTAACAGAAAAGATTGGTATGATGAAGAGTGTAGAGTACTAATAGGGAAGAAAAATGAGTTACGGAAAAAGATGATTCAAAGAGAAACAAGAGCATTGATGAATGCATATAAAGATGCTAGGAAGGAAGCGACTAAAATCTGTAGGAAGAAAAAGACATATTGAATGGAGGAGCGAGTAAGGAAAATATAGGAACATCAGACAGAGGGTAATATAAGACAAATGTACAAAGCTGTTAGAAATCTTAGTACTGGATATCAACCAAGGTTAAACGTATGTAAAGACAAAAATGGGAAGCTTATTACGGATCAAGCCAAATGTCTGGAAAGATGGTCAGAATATTTTCAGGAGCTCTATAAATCTAAATTTAATATAACAGATAATGCAGATGAAGACCAAACCCAAGTTACAGAATGTGAGGTACAAAGACCATCGTTTGAAGAAGTAAAGTGTGCAATATCAAAATTAAATAATATTAAAGCACCTGGAGAAGATTTGCTCCCTGCGGAGATATTTAAAAAGGGTGGAGAAACACTTTGGAAGAGAGTTCATGAGCTAGTTTGCATGATATGGGATCAAGAGAAAATACGATGTAGTTGGAAATATGGAGTTATCTTTCCCATCCATAAAAAGGGTGATAAAGGGAATTGTGGCAACTACAGGGGAATAACACTATTAAATATTGGATACAAAATATTTTCCAATATCCTATATATTAGAGCATCTAAACAGGCAGAAGAAATCCTAGGGGAATATCAATGTGGATTCCGTCCAAATAGATCTACTATAGATCACATCTTCACTATATCTCAAATTATGGAAAAATTCTATGAGCAAAATAGATCTACACTTTTTATTTATAGACTATCAACAAGCATTTGATAGCTTACACAGAGCTGGGATCATGAAAGTATTCAAGAAAGTAGGATTTCCAGATAAATTAATAAGATTGATAAAGATAACCTTGGAAAATACAACAGCGGGAGTCATGGTGCAGGGAGAAGTCTCACCAACCATTAACATAGAAACACGAGTGAGACAAGGGGATGATGCTCTGTCCACCCTAATTTTCATTATTGTACTACATGATATTATCAGTCCACTGCAAAAAAGGGGGAGTATATTCTACAAAACAACACAGATACTTGCTTATGCTGACGATATTGTGTTAATATCAAGGACACTTGCAGATCTTAAAAGCACTTTTTTAAAGATAGATAGTAAATCCAGAGAAATAGGACTATTAATTAATGAAACTAAAACAAGATATATGAGACTGTCCAGATCACCAGCCAGACGAAACTCTCTGGCTTTGAATGTGGGTACATATCACTTTGAAGGAGTACCCACTTTTACTTACCTTGGAGCTCTTCTACATAACAACATAGAAGAAGAAGAGATTGTTAACCAAAGGATACAGGCTGGAAATAGACAGTATTATGCACAGATAGAATTATTTAAGTCAAAAAACATCTCTAGGAACACAAAATTAAGACTGTATAGGACACTTATTAGACCAGTTATAGCATATGGTGCAGAAAACATCTCTAGGAACACAAAATTAAGACTGTATAGGACACTTATTAGACCAGTTATAGCATATGGTGCAGAATCTTGGAAACTTACATCTAAAGCAGAAAGCAAGGTAATGTGTTTTGAAAGGAAGATATTACGTAAGATCTTTGGCCCCGTTAGGAATGAAGATGGATCCTATAGAATTAGGAATAATATGGAGTTAGAAGGATTGATTCAATATGAACATGTGGTGAGATATATAAAATCTCAACGCTTAAGATGGGCAGGACATCTGATGAGAATGGAAGAGGATAGGCTACCACGCCTGGTATTCAATCAGAAATTGTGGGGAACAAGGCCAAAAGGAAGACCAAGGGGAAGATGGATCGATGCGGTTGAGGAAGATTTGAGAAGGATGAATATACGCAATTGGAAAAATGTAGCTCAAGATAGAACGAGGTGGAGGAAGATTGTTTGGGATGCCAGAGCCCACCAAGGGCTGTAGAGCAAAAGAAGAAGAAGAAGAAGATTACACATACACAATACCTTGAGTCCTTCACACTCTGACCATTAGAGATGTCTGCATGCATTCGAAAGATGAGTGTTGCCTCTGTATATTCTTGTATGCTGTAAAATGAATGTTTAATTAGCATGGTTTTGATTTTATTTTTAAACCTTTCCACTTTTGGTTCGTGTCTTAACTCTCTGGGCAACTCGTTATACAGGTCAACTGCTGAGTTTTTAGGTCCCTTCTTGTAGAGAGTAAGACGTCTTCATTCGAATTTTATCTTTATTTCTCGTGTTCAGGCTATGGAAATCTTCGTTGGTTTCAAAAGTACTACTCCCTCTGTCCCATAATTATTGTCCGGTACACTTTTGTTGGTTGTCACAAAATACTTGTCCGATACTCAAACTGTGACATTTGTGTATACAGAAGAAGAAAATGAAACACGGGAATGAGTCATACAACGTTATTACTCAAGGATCAGTACAAATTGGCCGATCAAGTATCCAAAAGAACATAAATAAAAAGTTACCATTTTGGCATACCGGACTATAATTATGGCACAGAGGGAGTAATAGTTTGTTTGATGTATACCAGACATTAATAGATATGCAAACAGGGTAATGTCAGCAAGCGGAAGTTACGGAAGAGATTTCTGCACGAATATTTCCCATTGACCCCTGCCACAATTCGAAGTGCTCTTTTTGTAATCTAAACAGTATGGAGCTATGTGGAAATATCTTACTGCCTTCATCATGATACAGTGTGTGTCCATTCTTTCCAGCACAATTTCATCAGTTTCCTAAAATGCCACTTTCCAACTCCAAAGCAGGAAGAATTTCATCAATCTGTGCTACCATCAGGAAGACGTATTACAGCAGAATGGCATTTTTTTTTACTACATATCATGGCAAAATACCTTGTGATGGGGTTGCAGGGACTGTAAAGAGACTAGCCACACTTGCCACCCTCAAGCGATCTTATGAAAACCATATTTTGACACCACAACAGTTGTTTCAGTGATGCAAAGTAAATATCCCTTCATGTGTATTCCACACTACACATCGGCTTCCCATCATGATGAAGACATTGCCAAGCTGCAGCAACGTTTTACAAATACAAGGACGATTCCAGGTACCCAGAAGCTTCATTGTGTAATACCTATTAACAAAGGTACAGTAAAGACAAAGGTATATTCCACTTCATCAGTGAACAGAGGAGAGTCGGTGATTGCTACGGTGAATGAAATGCTATTAACATACATACATGGATTTGTTGCCTGTATGTACGACAATAACTGGTGGGTTGCATATGTCTTACAAACTAATGAAGAAACAGATGAAGTACAGGCCAGCTTCTTGCATCAACATGGACCATCTCCGTCATTTGTGTTTCCTGCCAAACCAGACATTTGTATTATCAGAAGACGTGACATTCTCACAAAACTGGATCCAGTGACACCAACTGGAAGGACCTACAATCTCCCTGCATCAGATCTGCTGAACATTAGCAATTTAATTGGAGACTTGTGAGGCGAGTTGTAACCACGTTTTATTGCCTTTTCATTGAAGCTACCTTGTACATTGTTTGTAATAGCACTGCAATGATATAGCCATATTTCTTGTACAACATTACTTATGAATGTTCATATCATTTAATGGTGTTTCATAATGTAAGTGCTGTTTACTGCATTTTGAAAGTGTAGTGATGTAGACAAAATAATTTTTTGGGCATGATGCCTTTGGTGTGCCATCTTGATATTTGCCATGTTTATAGTAATAGTATATTGGAGCAATAAAATATATTTTTTCAAGGTCAAAAATCAAGGTCAACGACCTTGAACGTGAAAATTCTTAGAAACAGGCCATGTAGCATAGCAAAGCTCTACTCATTAGCTTTTCAATGATATTAAGTTTCATTGCTGTATCTGGATTAGAACCAGAATTATAGTCATTTATCTCGAGACAGACGTGTTTAAATTTCACACAATTTCCAAATTTTGCAGACCTGTAACTTTCCTCACAATTGTCATATACCTCTGCAAATTGTTAATTTTCCATCTCTTATCAGGATTATTGAATGCACCAAATTTGAAAGCAATCGGAGAGGGTCGGGTTGAGTGGTGTGTTGAATTTACATGGAATGACCCTATCATAAAAATTCCCATAGGCAGGCCGGGGTTCGAGCCCGGCATCATCTGTGGCGAAATTGTGATATGACCCCTCGATGCTCTTGACTACCAAAGTGAGAGCAACAGCTAATTAGATAGTATACGTAATAGTGTATGCCATCTTTATAAGCTAAATCAAAGTTTGATAGCTTGATCAATATTATCGCTTTTTAGGTGGCTTAATTATGATTATGGGCTGATCAGATTTGTTCATATACAGGTGTTTGAAAATTCAATTTTTTAACGTATATGCACGCTTAATATGTAAAACATAACGAATATTAAAGGGTAGTTAGAGTGGCGAGTTGGAGACGTTCGGGCTAGTATAGATAACGCAGGTTATCAATCCTGAGAATCACATCTGCAAGAATGCTGAGCCTATTTATACTTATTCATACACATTTAGAAGGCGTGTAAATGCACAAATGTTAAACTAACCCATTTTGCCACATTTTAAAATGGTCTTCTAGCCTAAAAGATCCTCATTAATACATGTTCAATTTTAAAAAATAAAAAATAAAAACATTTAATTTACTTTCTAACAGCTGTAAATGTATAAATTTGTTTATCTTTTCAATCAAATTTACTGCTTTTCTTGAGTGCACAACTAATGTTCGAAATGACTTTTAGGTTACTCTTTCGGATGGATAACAGGAGTTGTCTAACCCTAGAGGAAAATTTACAATTAATACTGGGCCGTATTAAGTTCACTCGAGATGGCCCTTTAAATTCTCTAAATTTGAACGGTTCACATTCACGTTCACTAGGCTCTTCGAGAACACTACTTTGGATGAAGGTAACTTCCATTGGTTGCTCTCTCGGATTGATAGCTGAAGTACAGCGCCTTGATTAACGTAGTGTGGAAAACGACCCAAGAAACTAGTTCCCCAGACGGATGAAAACATAGATGGCAGTGCGATTAGTACGAGTGCTAATTTTCTTATGAAAGTAATGTGCCTTAGTTAGTTTTTGGAATATATTGTGCAGATTTGTTTGTCTTGAAATGCGGTACGTGAATTGATGGAAACAGTTATATTTGTGGAGTGATTTGCAGTCACGAAACGGCATTAATTTGGAAAGAAAAGTAAAATAAAATTAATAAATAAATAGCATGCGTAACACAAGAAGAAAAATCGCAAAGTGATACCGGACGTCAGCTGTTGGATTGTGTACTAGAGTTTTATTTTTCTATGTTATTAGAATATAAATAGTATCCTGAGAGATATTTCATACCGAGGCGACAAACCACAAGTGTCGCTTGGAAGCGAGCAGTCCGTAATGAATGCAGCCTTTCGAACCGTAGGGACACAAGCTCTGATTGCACCGTTTTCTCAAGGAGATTTTACACCAAAGCGAGACGCGACAAACGATACGAGGATTTCACACCAAAGCGACACGGGTCCTTCGGTCCAAGGCAACTTTCATACCGAAGCGACACATGTTGCTTGGAAACGAGCCAATCAAGAGCAACATTTCACATCGTAGCGGCATGACGGGAAGCACAGGCCAGCGTTCGGTTGGTGAAATCCTCAAGCGATGAGTGTCGCGTGCCGCTTGTCGCTTTCGTGCGCAATCTCCCTAAAGCAAGGCACTCATTGCACCGCGCATGCACGAACAACAAACCACGGCAACATGTTGCAAGCTATTGAGGAAATGGCTCAGTTTGAGCGACGCAGAAGCGACAAAGCGACACGTGTGGCTTATCGTGTCGCCTAGATCTGTTGTTGTAATGTGCGGTTTATCGTGTCGCCTATCTGTTGTTCGCAAGCAACGCTTGCTAATAGACTGAAGGCACCATGTCGCTTGTCACTTAGTAGGGAACTCCCCCTGTAGCGCGTCGCTTCGGTCTCAGCACCCTTCCTTTAAGGAGCTTTCCGACCCAAGTAACAAGTAGCACGAGAATACGCCATATGAACGTATCGTTTGCTCTTTGGACCCTCATGTGCAATGAATGCTATTTTACAGTCTGGAAGTGTGTGTCACTAGTGTGACACTGCGAACATCCCGTGTCTCTTGTCCCATTGGTCCATTGGTGTGAAAGTTTCCTTACACTCATGTCGATAGCACTAAGAAAGTTTTGTGGGGTTCCCCTTGTCGTTTCATGAAATCATCATTATCATCATCGCCGCAATTAGTTTAAATCGGAAGAAAAGAGACAGTAAATATCAAAAATACAAATGCTTCAGTGTGTATATCCTTAAAAGAAATGATGATGATAATAATAATGAACCTAATTCATACACAAAAATTTAGTTGCCAAGAGCATTCCACGCGAATTTTTATCCCGTATTATTAATGAAAGTATGACGATAACAGGACGTGGTCGACTGTCTAGAATGTTCGTTAATATCTTCGCGACCACTGTACCAAACATCATAGCAATTATCACATTCATAGAAATGCTTCATGTAAAAGAATCGGACGTTGCAGCGAAAACTCCATTTACTTCCATTATAAGCAGACGAATGCCATGCACGTGTACCGACACCAGCGCCTCTAGCGGTATCATATTCGAGTGGAACCAGCCAGAGATGCCAGAACAGTGCCGTTTTCCACACTACGTTATTCAAGGCGCTGTAGCTGAAGTTATCTAGCCTTACAAGGTCGCCAATCAATAGTGGCGCTATTTACTATGGCGTACTTGAGACGCCATTGAAACCCCTATAGGTTCTCTCATTTTGAACGGTTCACATTGCTCCTAGAACATACTCCAGTGGAAGAAACTAACTTACATTGTTTACTCTTATTAGTTATTTAGTCTGCGACGGGAATCTACATTAATACTAAGTTTGTTTAAGCAGACTTAACCAGATTCATATTCAGTATCTCGTAAGATGTAAAAACACTGGCCGAATATCACAGTTTTGATATTAATAGTTTTAATAATGAATGATGAAATATTTTCACCTCCAACGATATCATTGACAATGATTTTGTATGGTTCAATTAATAACCATACCGCATGAAAGGAAAGAAATGTTACATGTAAGCCAAATATGGAATTCATTCTGAAGTTATGTGCACTTGGAGGCCTTATGTGAAATTTCTACACATCTCCCTATCGGAAGAATCTCATGATACTGCTGCACGCAATATACCGTGCTTCGACAAAGTACGTACCGAGCAGCATTGTTAATCAGGCGTTCAATACGCCCTAGTGATATTGCCTACATCTCATAACACAGACCCTGTGTCACCACCATTAGACTTTGATACCGTGAGCGTACAGTGTGATATGCATAGTTGTTAATTCAAAATATTCGAATTCAAATGATACGAGGTCTGGATTCCAACCTATGTATATATTTTCACAAGTAGGGAACATTGGATAAAATAAGCAGATATTTTCTGAGCAGACATTTCGATGGAAAGAGAAGCTAATGCTGGATTGTGTTCATGTGATTAATTGAAGTACGAATAACTTTTAGGACGTAATCGAAGCAGACCCATAGTTAGGAGGAGGAGGAGGGGCCTCCGAAGCAAGGAAAGAGAAAGTTGGAAAATAATAAGAGTCGCGGACCCTGTTACAATGAGAGTAACTCTGTCGTCATTTTTCAAGAAAGAGATGTAAATATGAGGCCCATTGTTTGATGCATGATATTTTGCCTGCTACACGCATACAGTAAAACTAGCAACGCTGCTTCCCCTACCGGGAGATTATACCGCGTTTGTTACAACCTGTCCCGGTTCCCGCGCTAGTTGTTCCCTGTCTTTTCTCGGTGCTGGGGAAAGTCAAAGCCAGGCAGCCAATTAAAATACGCAACGTCGCAACAGCGTCTACGTAAGCGCCTCTCTTCTGGCTTTCATTCGCTCCTCGCTGCCCAGCAGACGATTTTTTCCTCGTTTCTCATTGGCACCGAAACTGTTGAGCGCTCCCTAGCGCGGGAAGCGGGACAGGTTCTACCAAACGCGGTATAGTGTAACTCAACGGAGAAGGCCACGCCTGCGGGCGAGGTTTGCTTCATAG
This sequence comes from Lepisma saccharinum, assembly GCF_977018435.1. Classification (NCBI taxonomy): domain Eukaryota; kingdom Metazoa; phylum Arthropoda; class Insecta; order Zygentoma; family Lepismatidae; genus Lepisma; species Lepisma saccharinum. The sequence goes on from NW_028143177.1 coordinate 139,029, forward strand.
AGAAAAGCAGTGACAGTTGTGGCATACCATTCGAAAGGAGTTCTCTTCTTGCTCGCACACAGGTGAAGGTGGTCGGACGCGGGTCTACATGTGGATTTGACCGTTCCTTTTGACTGCTGGGTTTCGACATGGAGTATTAAGTATATTTATATAATTCATTTTGTTTGAAGTTAATGACCGGTCTGTTTTGGTTTATTATGTTTTGATGTAATAGTTTAAATTATTCATTTTCGTGCTTGAAGATTTAATTTTTATATTCCATGCAACCACAGTAAATTTCAATAGCTGATTTGTAGAATATCTCGGACAAAAGGACCTAAGCTATTCCGATCACCTGAACCCATGCAAGATGCCAGAAACTTAATTAAATGTGTGTTTGTTTTCGTATTGTGTTTTAAAAAGGTATGTATGGTAAATCAATTATTTATTACACATGTGTGTTTTACTATTCTACGTACAGTTGTATTTGTGAAGACTTATTTTGTCATTTGTTTGGGGACAATTACGAATTGTACAGGCATTAGAATTGTTATAATAAATTTGCCACAAAAATTGAAGTCCGACGTTTTCTAAAAGTTATTATTTGTGGACCAATCTTTCCATCTATTTGTTGTTTTTGGGGGACAAGCGTAACTGAATTAATAAATGAGGGAAAGGGGCTATGTTACGTTCTTGAATAAGATAAAATTGTAGTTATAAAGCTTCTTGGTTCTGCATGTTGGATCGGATCCGTTGTCGTGGCTAGACGACCACTATTACGGAAACCGATGGGTAATCGGGACTGTAGAGGAAAGGGGAACGAAACTGTATGATTGGGATCGGGTGCTCGGGATCCACGGTATTTTGTTAGTCAGCATAAAAGGGGGCCCAAAACTTGATATCTCTGTGGCTATATCGGGATATTATATTTCGGATGGATGATTAGTTTGTCACAGAGGTAATGTATGGAGATTTTGAGTAAAAAGGGGAAAAGTTTGCAGGTTTGCTTATTTTCCTATAGATCTAACTTTAAGACATTTCACTTTTTCTTTACTCTAAATTTGGCCAATGCTGATGTGAGGTGGTCGTGAGCTAGGTGGTTTAATAAAACATATTTTGTAATTTTTTTTTGGCTTCCAAAATTTTACCACCTTGTTTTGAATGCCACGACCACGTCACACAACTTTTTCTTTCCTTGCTTCGGAGGTCCCTCCTCCTCCTCCTTACTATGGGTCTGCTTCGAATACGTCCTAAAAGTTATTCGTACTTCAATTAATCACATGAACACAATCCAGCATTATCTTTTCTTTCCATCGGAATGTCTGCTTAGAAAATATCTGCTTAATTTTTTTGCCATATAACCCAATGTATCCTATTTGTGAAAATATATAGGTTGGAATCCAGACCTCGTATCATTTGAATTCGAATATTTTGAATTAACAACTATGCATACCACACTGTACGCTCACGGTATCAATGTCTAAATGGTGGTGACACAGGGTCTGTGTTATGTAATGTAGGCAATATCACTAGGGCGTATTGAACGCCTGATTAACAATGCTGCTCGGTACGTGCTTCGTCGAAGCACGGTATATTGCTTGCAGAAGTATCATGAGATTCTTTCGATAGGGAGATGTGTAGAAATTTCACATAATTATAAATATTGGATTAACATTTATACCGTCCCGGTGGTAGACACATTTCAAATGCAGACTCACAATCTCACCACTAAAGATTCCAGGTATGAATCCTGCTCTCGCCTTGAGTGTTCCTTTATCGTCATTAGCAAAGAGAAGAAGCGATCTAAAGCAATAAATCTAGACATACAAACATACATGTTTGTATTGTAGCAATGGCAAAAATAATTGAAATTTGCAAATTGAAACCTACAAAACATTAAAAACGTAAACAGTAGCGGTGATTGGGTATCGAAAAGTGCTTTTTTTGGGGGGAGGGGGGTTGGGGAGTCAGGTATTAGTATTAAGAGGCCATAGTGGGGGGAGGAGACAAAAGGTGTTAGGGCAACTGCCCCCAGCGCCCCCTTAATCGCCACCACTTAAACAAACCTTTTATGCAGGAGTATATGAGTCGTGCAGCAATAATGCAGTGAATTCAAAAACTTTATTATGGTAACAATACCTAATTTAACTCATTATGTTTAAAATTCAAAAGTGTCTGCACTCCATCAATGCACATCCGCGTATGAGATGTAAACGGTAAGGAAATGCCCATTCATTTTTGAATTTCCTCATCTTTAAAACGAAAACAAATTCATCTACGAAAGGTCGAATGCTGTAAAGTGACACTTTGGATCTACCAAATGTCATCGCAATATCATTGCCTTTGATGTCAATTTGAATACAACCCACCAGTAGCGTTTCGTGGCCTCAAATTTGGCCGGGGTATATTTTTTAAAGAATTTAAAATATAATGACAATTCACATGAATTACAAAAAATAGCTATTTTTTTCTTCTAGACTACAAAACTGGACTTACTTTTTTGAAAGAATTTAAAATGTAATGACAAATTACATGAATTACAAAAAAACGGGTATCTTCTTCTAAACTACAAAACTGGACTTATTTTTTTAAAGAATTTAAAATATAATGACAATTCACATGATTACAAAAGAAACAGGTATTGTTGTGAAACATACATTTCTACGAACGTTGACTCCTGTTCTTCTGCTCAGCAAATTTTGTTATTACTTTTACGTTGAAGCCCTCTGTTTGAAATGTATTCTTTCTCTATTGTAAGCAAGTGCCAAGGCATTTGGTCTGTCTTGTCCCATTGCATTTCTTAAGCAGGCTTTAATACGCTTCAATGTGCTGAAACATCGTTCAGATTCAGCTATTGCCACTGGAGTTATTAAAACTATGTTTGTCATTTTTACTGTTTCTGAAAAGGTACCCTCTAAATAATTTTAAATAAAAAATGAATGCAATCTACTGATAGTTTGTTTTTCAGCTCTTCACTACAATAAAGAACACGAAGTTCTCTCTTTAGTTTTACCTCTTATATGAAGGGATAATAAATCTGGGAAGATGCCTCTGTTTAAAGATTGTTCTCTTTCATTATGTCCTCGTAGAGCAAGTTCATGTCGACCACAGGATTTTAAGCAATCGATAATTATATTTAATATATGCCTATTTTTCCGGACAAATTCATTGTGTCTTGTAATTGACAGCCTATATCCTTCACCAATTTGTGTTCGAACATTAACCTTGCCAAACTCACTCAAACATAGCGAATGAAAGCCACCAAAACACTACAGAACAACACGCGAGATCGAACGCAACGCGAAGGAATTAGCCCCGATTCAGCACTCAAATCCATTGGACTCTCCCCCTCTCTCTCTGCTAGCACGTGACCTTCACTGTAGCGTAGGTGGGTGTAGGCCACGCCTTCCTTTGCGACGTGCCCCGGAAAACGATAATTGACATCAATGTCGCTAGGAGCGCTGTCGTATCCATTGCAACAGACGATGAATTTACGTGGGTAAAAATCTCCTTTTAAAAGACTGTGTGATAGTTATGGGTTATGGTGATTGATAATTACGTGAATACGTCCGTTTTTCTTTAGGGGCTAAGCCCCGGAAGCCCCAAGGGACGAGACGCCACTGCAACCCACAGTAATTGTAATTTTTGCCACGAGAGAGACGTCTAATGCGACATTTTTTTTTGTTGAACACGTATCACGAAATGTTTTGAGATTTGTGTCAGTTAGGAAGCTTTCCGAATACAGTTTTCCAGGGTGATGAGTTGAAACCAGTAACTTCAAATTACAGCTCTTTTAAGTCATTGGGTACAGTACATTTCACTCACATTCTCAAGTCAATCTGAGTGGATAATTTGGCTAGTAATAAAGAGATTCACTTTCTCGAATGCTGTATGAAGATGTGTAAGCCCTATCTGTAAAAGTCACATTTTCCTCACACCACTTTAAGAAATTAATGTGTAATCTGTGTTAGAATCAACGGCCCAACGCCATATTTACCCCATTTGGCCCTCTTGGCTATCTACAGGTAAATGTGAGAACATATGGAGGAAAATGCTCGTACAAGCAAATTAGTGACAGTTATACGGAGGCTAAAGAAGAACGTGCCAGGTTGGAAACCAGAGTTTGTTGCAGGCCCGCACCAGTGGAGGGTCCATGCCCCCTCGACCTAAGAAATATTTAAATGTGAACCTATAACAAGCTACAAAAATAACATCGATGATTTCTCAAATTTGTAATAATTTTGTCCTTGCATAAATGAATGTGTTTGTTGTGTAAAGATGCAGGATCCAGAATCTGCAGTCTGAAATATTGGGTAGTTTTAATGTTATAACCATTACTGCAGGGCAGGCAGACGTCCCGATTTAACGATTTAGCCGTGACAGTCAAATCATTTTAATCCCTGTCAAGACTTTTTTCGAACTGCAGTCGTTATACAAAAATGTATTTTTGTTAACTCACATTTATACATTTTTTATTATAATAATAACACTGTTCTACACACATTTTGTTACAGAAATAAAAGTACCCATTCTTTACTAATCTGAGGATGCTGAACACGGAAATGACATTAAAGACGTTCGATTGTCTCTCGTTTTGGCGTAACAGAAGGGGAGATGGGGCATATTAAAGTGACCCAGCTCAACTCGAGTATATATGGCAACACTGCTGACGATCTGGCACGTCGCATTCCAGTATATTACGGCATTCTTTGCTGTTTCAGATCCCCTCAATATTGGCCAGTTTGCATTCAGTTGTGCAGTGTCTTCAGATCGTATAAATTATGCAGTATATAAGTACAGTGCCGTGGCAACAGTGGTGGCCATCTGGCAACGTAGCATCCCTACAACAGCACTTCATTGCGACATGTCATGTGTTCAGGGAAGTATTTCGACATCTTTGCTCGTAGCGAACCACACAAGATAACTAACTCTCTAGCCTTCTTAAACCCGAAGGCGAAGGTTTATTTCTGCAGCAACACAATCCTTCCATCTGTCGCTATTGAATTCGTTTATATAAAACATCCCCCTAACAATCTTGAAACGTACGTATATTAATTATCCAGTATATTATTAAGGAAATAGACAATTTTGAATATTTTGGATATTTGTACCATATTAGAGCTCGTGCACACATAACATTACGTTGAAAACTTTTCAAATAAGCAAAACACGTTGGCGAGCGCATAAGACGTGGCCAAATGCCCTAATCCAAGGAATCCTGAAATTTGGCAACGCTGTCTCGCCGGCCTAAATATCAAGCTACAAAGCATGGGCGCTAATAGCAAAATTAATGTTGACTTTTAAAGAAACAAGGGAATCCGTGTATAACATTTTTCCCTTTCCAAATCTGGACAAAATATTGAGATTACGATGTACCTGGAAAACATACATTAGAAATAGAAATGGAAATTCATCGTTAAATAACTGGAATTAAACAGAACACGCAAGGCCAACTTTACATATCATATGCAGCATGGAACTTTCCAATAATGTGTACAGCAGTTTGAACCTATTTTATTTGCTAGAATGTCAGAATGACATTAGAAACTATTTAGAAACTAAATATTTAGGTGATAGAAGATCTAATACACTGGCTTTACAGTTTTAAAAGTTAAGACGTAAAAGTAGTTCTGGATGCGATAAACCACCACTTGCGAGTATTACAGAGTATAAAATGTATCTTGAACATAATATTTCTGTACAGCGTCTTCATATTAGCAGTATACGACATAATTTGCCAAGATTTTATTCAACAGACATTGCATTGTAATTACGATGTGCTTATGAGCATATATTTGTTTTGTGTGCATATATATGTACGTACAGTCACGGACACTGCTGGGCTCTAACGACCTTATTGAAGAAGCACTGAAGCAAGACATCCATGTCTGACCACCAAGCGCCTTGTGACTAGACAACCCAACCAGCATTGCGATTCTGCGGCTTGTATACCAGTCACGGGTATACATCTCTGTAAATTGAGTAGTGATGCCAAAGAGAAATACGAGATGAAGATTGTCGATCGTAATGTCTCGTGTTCTCGACATGGAATAATACTCGGTCCACGTTACGTTCCATTATTTAATGTTGTTTGTGAACGAACCTGACGGACTGGGTTTATATTTTCACTCCTTGCATTACAGTAAATTCCATATTTTACAATTATATTAATGCTTTGAACGAAAATAATATCCAGAAAAACATCGAACATCACGTGCACACCACTCTTCTCACACACATGCACGTGAAAACAAACACACAAAGCTAAGTTTTAACTTTCAAGTGAATGTCCAAATAACAGTAAATGGAGAAGCACGATGTGCGAAACATGAGATTCTTCACAGAAAGAATGCGTCTATTTTTGACATACATGGTTTCTATTAATAGACAATGAAACAGTTATGAGAGAAGTTAACATGCATTTTCGTCTTCAGGTGTTGACTGACACAAACAGACTGACTGGAAAAAAGAAAACATGGTGTTATTGATAGAGTGTTGGTTAGCGTACAGAGCTTTCATCACTGAGGTCTAGGTTCGATCCCCACCAAGGACAATTTTTTTTATTCTTTTCTATTAGTGAAGAAGTATGTAATATTGTTTTCTAGGAATTTTCACGAAAGGATACACATCAAATTTGTTCGTTTAATCTGTACTTTCATTCTTCTAATAAGTTCTCTATCGCAAGGGAATATAGAGATTCTCTATCTAGGCGATGGATATCTTCTCAATGGTTCCGTAACTACGATTCGCCAGTCTCTTCCACCAACTTGTCTTATTTATTTACTTCATTCATATCAACTCACGAAATACCTTGAATCTAATGAAAACACACAGATATAGTTAGAAGAAGAAACACACACCAACTTTCACGTTCCCCGTAAAATGATTACCTTTCCACGTTTCAAAATCATGAGTGCTGTCTAAAGCAATACTTTGATACTTGCGCTTGCATGTTCGAATCTAAAGTAATACGAAACTTTTTTCCCCAGCAAATGACATTGAAGCCATTAATAACTGTTCGCAATGTGATATTGATATCATATATGGAAAGAATAAAAATGGAGAATTTCACTTAAAACAACTTATAAATAGTGAGCGGAATTTGATGAAATATCATCTTTTTTCAGACATCTCGGACACGATGCCGATTAAATATACACAATATTACACTTCGTCTGGAACCCAAGAAAAGGTAATTTTAAAGTGCTTTTTTTTTTTTTTTTTTTTTTTGCATTTCTTGCCATTTGTGAGGTTTTAGATAATTTTCCCCGATTTTCGGCATTTTCCCGTCATTTTTCGCAATATTCGGTATATTGTTTCATCATATTTTGTCACTTCTTTAATTTTGGAAATATTCTTGAATCTTTTCACCAAGGTGAATATATGCCAATATATATATATATATATATATATATATATATATATATATCGCAGGATTGCAATTTACGAGCAAAAGAAAACTGAATTGGTGACAATCTTTGTTGTGCCGGGGGAAACCACCATGTGCCCGTCTGGGCAAACTCAGATTTAAGATCAGAATAGAAGAGGCTGGAAATACCATAGATAGACCCTGTCTCCATTGGAAATCCTCGTTGCACATTTTAATTGAATGTGCATGTGCTATCATTTGGTGCCCTTTTTTTTAAAGCAAGATTGCATTTTGTTTAATTTCATTTTCATTTCAATTTTCAACCTGAAAGTAACAAATTTAATGGTCATCTTTTGCATTTTTACATCCGTTTTTTCCATTATTTAGGATATTCTATAGATCATATACCTATATTTTTTAGGTCATCAACTTCCGCTCCCTACTTATAAATTATATTAAATTATGTTGATACCTAATGTGAAACGTACGATGCACGATCAGAGAGCTTGAATTTTGCATTGAAAACTGCAGAGAACAATGACTGACTTATGAACAGTGAATGGTTTTTCCATGCTCCAATGGGATTTTATTTATAACTATAAATAAACAAGGGAGAAGGACACAGGTTGGTATGATGAACTAAATTGTAAACTAAAAGTTTTAATTGAAGAAACAAAACACGTTCACGGTCAAAAATAGGGCATTCAATTTCAGGCACATTACACTAACTGAAAGGGTATTTTCAAAATTAATAGTATCCCCGTTCTTCACCTTTTTCTGAGTTGTCACACATGTCAATTTCCTCTATATTCTCTGTATTCTCATTGGGACAAACACCCACATCCATGCCCGAACCGAGTATTGGTAATATCGCACGCTAGCCAACAATTCCCGAGGAAAAGTTTGATACGTGGTTTAGGCACATGTGGTTGGAATCCCGCTTTAAACTATAGATCCAGTTTTCTTACTGTGCATAAAGTGGACTTAAAGAGAAGAAAAAATCTAGGAAAATCGCTTGAAGGTTTCGATGAGTTCTAAGTGCGTTGATGAGGCGAAGCTATTACATGAATTTCAAGTGGCCCCGTGGTAGCGGATAAGTTTCACGTAAAGAAGGCTTTGAATTCGATTCCCGTTCTATTGCCCTATTTTTTTTAAATAACTCGAGCAACTAATTATTGCATTTTATTTAAAAGTTTATTGGAGTAAAAGTTAAATACATTTTTAGTTTATTTTTGGGTGGAAATCTTTACTTTACCGTTTTAAATTTTATTTGTGAAAATTATTTTTTACGATAGGTTTTTTTTTCACATTTCTCATCATTTTACAAACATACTCAATAAAATGTTATGCCTGGCGAAAAGTATACATATCTTTTGAGAAAATGATCAAGAAATACATATAATAATATTCACAAGAAATTATCGTAATCGTTTGGAAAACAAATTCGATTCAAAATTCAACAATTCGCACAGCAAATAAAATAAGAATGTTCGCAATAAATAAATTGAAATATATAGTCGCTCGAGTTAAGAAAAAAATTGGAGGCAATCAAACGGGAATCGAATCCAGTATCTCCTGCGTGTCAAACTAACACGCTACCACCCCACCACCTGTTCTTCTGTCAGCCGAACAATATAATCGTCTTGTGAGTAACGCTTGCTAAGTTACTAATCTTTGATGCGCTTGTAATTGTCGTTGTGTGTCACGGAGTTATGTTTACTGCAACATTTGAGCACACAATCCAAAGATACGTAAATTTTATGCACAGAAAACATTGGTTTTCTGCACATAATTACAGAGCATGCGCTCTGTCAAGGACTAGAAGGAACCTCGCAAAAGTTACTGAAGCTTCTTTGCGGTGCTGACAGTTGGCCCCGGAGTCACGTTGTGTCTGCTTATCAGTCGACATGACCTTGTGCCTGCAGAACCAGCACACTGAAGCGAACGAAGGTATTTTACGTGATTTGTAAGCTGGAAGAAAACATACATACAGACAGAGGTTAGTCTTCAGCTTTGGGACAGACAAACCACACTACGCATACAGGCAGAGTATAATGTAAGATAAAAGGAAATTATTTCTCCGTCTCCTCACACTGACGATTGTATTGCCTTTTTTTTGGAGTTATTTGACCACAGAAACGGATTATATTATTGAAGTCGTATCTCGTGTGATGGCTTGGTTCAGTATGCTGATCAGGTTTTCTGACAAAAGCAGGACGAGCTACCCAAGAACAGTAATTTTCTATCTTTTATATCTGCTTCCTACATCATCCGGTATAAGGCAGACAAGCACATACCACAAATATGTAAGAGAACTATTGATAATTTGATAATTTGTCTTGTGCAATTGAATTTCTGTCATGAAGAGCTGCAAAGAAACAAAGGCTTTCCTTTTTAAAGATTACACTGAATAATTGTTATTTAATTAGGAAACTAAAATGACTTCAGTATTCCCATGCAGTACACAAGAGATTCTAAACACAAACTCAAACATACTACTGTTCGTTTCAACGTATTATTTCAACAATCAAGACAGAAAATAAAGGGCATGCTCAAGAAACATTATGTTTCTTTGATTATCAAGTGCATTACGTGTTTAACAACAAGTTTGGATTTGCCGGTTATCCAAATATTATTAATTTTGAAAATAGTCTTTCAGTTAGTGTAATGTGCCTGAAATTGAATGACCTATTTTTAACCGTGAACGTGTTTTGTTTCTTCAATTAAAACTTTTAGTTTACAATTTAGTTCATCATACCAACCTGTGTCCTCCCTTGCTTATTTATAGTTATAAATAAAATGCCATTGGAGCATGTAAAAACCTTTACTGTTCATAAGTCAGTCATTGTTCTCTGCAGTTTTCAATGCAACATTCAGGCTCTCTGATCGTGCATCGTACGTTTCACATCAGGTATCCACATAATTTAATATATTTATAAGGTGTTTTAAGCGAAATTCAATGTCATTTGCTGAGAAAAAAAAAGTTTCGTATTACTTTAGATTCGAACATGCAAACGCAAGTATCAAAGTATTGCTTTACAGCACTCAGATTTTGAAACGTGGAAAGGTAATCATTTTACGGGGAACGTGAAAGTTGTTCACAGACTGTAACTACTGCCATATTAGCACTGCCAGCTAGGAAGCGTTCTTAATGATCACGTGACTGCATGTTTTTCGCTAATAAATAACTGCGTTTTTCCAACACATACACAAATACATCGTCGCTTCGGAACATCAAATTTTCATCTTTGCTGCTTTCAGATTACCAAGATACGAAGTGGCATGCAATTCAAAAGGTTTTGCAGAAACCTCAACTTTATAAATAAGGTTGGATGGAAAAAAACAACAAAAAACGTTTCCTTCCGCTGGGCTCGAACTCAGGTTGCGCACATGCTAGTCCAACACGATAACCAACCAACACTCCAAACTCTTTCGCAAGTAGTCGACCGAAACGCAAGTTACTTTTCAGATTACTAATTCCCAAGGTATAACATGCCTAGGCAGATGTGTCTTGCATTTTCTGCACTTTTGTTATTTCAGTCGCTTTGGTCTCTCCCTAGGTTAATCACGGCAATAATGAGGAATATTTTTTAGACAAAAATGTTAAACAGACACACAGGAATAATCACCCTCGCAAAAAAGCCAGAACTCGAGTATGGAACCTTCGACGCGAGGTGTGTAATTTGTTCTAACCATATCTGTGTGTTTTCATTAGATTCATGGTATTTCCATCTCTATATCCCCTTGCGATAGAGAACTTATTAGAAGAATGAAAATACAGATTAAACGAACAAATTTGATGTGTTTCCTTTCGTGAAAATTCCTAGAAAACAATATTATATACTTCTTCACTAATAGAAAAGAATAAAAAAAATTTCTTTGGTGGGGATCGAACCTAGACCTCAGTGATGAAAGCTCTGTACACTAACCAACACTCTATCAATAACACCATGTTTTCTTTTTTCCAGTCAGTCTGTTTGTGTCAGTCAACACCTGAAGACGAAAATGCATGTTAATTTCTCTCATAATTGTTTCATTGTCTATTAATAGAAACCATGTATGTCAAAAATAGACGCATTCTTTCTGTGAAGAATCTCATGTTTCGCACATCGTGCTTCTCCATTTACTGTTATTTGGACATTCACTTGTAAGTTAAAACTTAGCTTTGTGTGTTTGTTTTCACGTGCATGTGTGTGAAAAGAGTGGTGTGCACGTGTGTTCGATGTTTTTCTGGGTATTATTTTCGTTCAAAGCATTAATATAATTGTAAAATATGGAATTTACTGTAATGCAAGGAGTGAAAATATAAACCCAGTCCGTCAGGTTCGTTCACAAACAACATTAAATAATGGAACGTAACGTGGACCGAGTATTATTCCATGTCGAGAACACGAGACATTACGATCGACAATCTTAATCTCGTATTTCTCTTTGGCATCACTACTCAATTTACAGAGATGTATACCCGTGACTGGTATACAAGCCGCAGAATCGCAATGCTGGTTGGGTTGTCTAGTCACAAGGCGCTTGGTGGTCAGACATGGATGGCTTGCTTCAGTGCTTGTTCAATAAGGTTGTTACAACCCAGAAGTGTCCGTGACTGTACAAGGCTAAAATAATGTCTTCCACGAAATAAATTAACTTTAAAATATTTCCAAACAAGCGGCATTCTGATGCTCGTGGCCATATACACCTTGAGAGAAAGTGGATAATTTTGCATGGTTTAGGAATTAGTTTTACATTTCCATTGTTTTTCTCTTGCAGAGGTATGTTACCGTGAAGGAATGAGTGTTGTGTTCTAGTGTTTTCGTTAGGTTAGGCCTGTTAAGTTTTATGCTCTTAGAAGTTATACGAATTGATTTTTTGGGTGTTGTAGTTTCGCCCTTGTACTTAATACGAGTAACATTAAAGTTTAGCGTGTGGTGCCTCATGCACACAACTTTTCTCAGTGTGGAATTTGCTTCTTGCGTAAACATGTTTAAAATTAGTCTGCCTCTATGTCATGGTTATAGCTTTTCGACGTAGCTGATTTATTTTGCACTAAAAATCATAATGACATAATAATTGAATATTTTATTATATTTGATGATTCACCACATGTGAAAAGTGCCGAATGCTCCGTAAAATGCTGGTATACCGCTCAAAAACATTATTGAATATTTTTAACAACTTAATAATATACTGCTTTACTTATGAAAAATAACGTTGAATAAACTAGCGAATACAATTTGAGCGAATGAAGTGATTACGGGATGAATAGGCTACAGAAAATTTTACTTTTTTACGTTTGGACGTTCATTCTCTAATGTTTCTTCCGAGTAACATCGGCCGGCTGATGTCAAGGTTTACAGGGTTGCCAAATTGAAGGCTCCGGCCTCCCTCGGATTAAAGATGGCCGTGCCCAATCCCACCACTTACTCACTCACTGACATAAATATTCTCCATGAAGGAAGCCCCGGAGGCAAAAAAAATGCTCGATTACGAGCCCCCATGGAATTGTCCCAAAGAGCCGAAAAAATTTAAAAAATCGCTCACTTTGCCCTTTTTAAGGGTGAAAATGCCATTTCTTCACGTCCTTAGCAACCGCTTCCGCGGGTAATTTTTGCAGCACACATTGTTTCCTTCAATTCTTAATTATCTAGCTACATTATATTTCTCACAGATCACACACAGATGACTGAACTCCTGGTTTTGAAAGGGTGCCTCAAACAATGGTGACATCTACATAAGAAGAAGATTCATTCCAGATACAATTACGTATATATTGTTATACTCAATGCAAAAATATCTAGAGTCGCGACGCGATAAGAAGCGGTGTGCAATCAGAACGCAGAACGGCAGAACGTGTCCAAAATCTGTCTTCTCGTTGGCTGCCATGTGGCTGGGGGTTTTCTGCGTTGCCACGTTCGCACAAACAGGCGGACAGGCTAATCAGCTGTTGGCAAGCTCGGGAAAAAATAAAACTTCACTCGAAATTAAGCACGTAAGTATCAGTATGCTAATATATGTTATTTCCGTCGTAAAGTGATAAATTAACGAATCTAGAAGTTTGAATCTGAAGTTTCTTGTAGGTTAACGTTAACTTCCTGTGTGAATTTTACATTCTGGCAAGCACGAAACATTTTATCTTCCTGCTCTACACAGCAACCGAAAACCTTCACTGAATGAACCTCTGTTGTGTTTTTATTATGGTACAATGCAAGCATCAGCTACCGGCATCTTTTTACTTGTGTTGAATCGTATCACAATTACCTACGAAAGAAAATGCGTCTTGTGTTATGAACAACTGTGGCAAATCGTTCTCCTTTGATTTCATGCCGCCTCTCTTTGCCTTCTTTGTCACACTGCGGCGTTCTTCTTTTTCGCAACTCGATACCGACCGCAGCTATGCCCGCCTATTGTTTTTGTATACGAAACTCGCCCTTTGTTTTGTAAAGACATGGAATTTATACTTCTGTAACATTGTTGAAGCTTCAGAAAGTACAAATGAAATGTATTTCTTGAAAATTAGGGCAAATTACGTATAAACAAATTACGTACAACTTGGTTTCGTTAACATGTTTTTAAATTATATTTCGCGGAAGCTACAAAAATTCACCTCTAAAACAGAATTTCACAGAACTGAGTTACTGTATTACAGAGAAGAATTTATCAAGAACAAATCAATTGCATCTGAATTGATTGATTGATTGAGTTGGTGTTTTAAAATCCACTTTATGCACACTACGGCTAATCTGGAATGGACCTACAGCTCGAAGTGGGATCCGAACCACTATGTGCCTCCACAGGGTATCGAACCCAGGACTACTTGATTATAAGGCGTCTATGCTTATCCTACCATCTGTACCTTCGGGGAGGCACATGTGGGTGTGTGAAGTGAGATAATTTGGGGAAGCTACATGAGAATTCAGGCTCTGGCAATACAGAGTTCAATAAATTACAACGAAACGCTTGGCAATTGCTCGATTTCCTTAACATTAATGATACATTTGTTACATGTGTAATTAATGCTTCGAGCTACCTGTATGTAAAAACAAAAAATGAGTGAAATAACAGAAGAAGTAGTTAAAGAATCAGTTGTTTTTGCTGAGAATGAGAACAATGGAAGTGTCCTGTTGTTGACTGTTTAACCAGATGTTTAATCCTACACGTGTTTCTATGGGGTCGCGAAAATCCTGAAGTAGGTCAATCCGGCAACAGCGCGTCGCTACCAGAGCGGGTGGTTCCACGCCGGTTGCTAGCGTGTCCCAACTGTACATCGTGCTTGTTTTAACTAAATGTTTAGGGGTATTATAACAAACAATACTTTAGAGCTTGCTGTGGTTGTTGTTTTCCATGGAAACGGATGTTGCTAGGGATCTTAAATAACGTTTATTTTCACCCCGAAAACTACTGTAAGGGAATTATGCTAGACTTTTCGAATTTCAAAACATGAGCATCAGAATTTATTGCAGAGGAGAGGTAGGAATTTGATGGGAATGACGGAAAACAATTATTGTGTCGGGTACTCTATTCTACACCCTCGAATTTTGAAAAAAGAAAAAATTCTTTATGAAGATTGTGTGATCCTAATTGTAAATAAAAAATAATCGGAGCGCGGAAAGAAGTATTTACGACTGTATAGCCGTTTAAAGTTGAGATTTTGTCGTTTGAAATTGTTGGGTCCAAATTTCCCACCGATTCCGGGCTCCGCCCCGGGGGTAATTGACTTACTGCCCCCTACCGCTATCGCGGCCCCGCCTTTATCTATAGAGTCCCTTTTAAAGGCATGTTAGAAATTGGCCGGAGGCACCTGCCCCCAACACTATTTCTCACTGCTTTCCGCATTGACACATGAAGATACCAAAAATGAAGGCTAAAATTAAACCTAAGAAGGTAACTTACCTCTTTTTACAAAGGCCAGGCACTGAATTGCGGGTCGAAGTGAAATTTGTAAGTCCAAAAATGAAGTAAATCCTACGTTTAAAGTCCTTGTTGTCCTTTTCCACAGAATACCACCCTCCACTTCCTTCCCATCATAAAAATAAGAAGTCGCAAATTATCCCATCCCACAAGTCATTTATAAAAAAACAACCCTCCCCTTTACGGCCTGCAGTTGCCAAAAAGAAATAATAAATTCCAATTTCTGAAGTCGCATAAATGAAATCCAATGTCTGAAATGTCCAATCCGCCAATATCACACAAATAACATATCGCAATCGCAAATGTTCCCATTGCACAAGTTAGTCATAAGAAGAAAAAGAAAAAATCAGACGTGCGCCTGTGACATGAATCCATGATCCGAAATCTTCAGACTTGCACCTGTGACATGAATCCATCATCCGCTATCATAGAAGTTCTGAAAAACCTTTTTGACGTTACGCAAGGAATTTTAATTTTACAAAAAACCGTAAGTTTCGTAGCACGTAGATCTAAAAAATTAACATCCGCGCTATTTGAAAACACTGTTTGTTATGAGGAACTAAATATTTTCACGAAAATATTTGAAATATGCCTGAAATCGAGGGTGTAGAAAGGGGTACCGGAGCCCAATTATTTTTCAATTACGTTTACAAATGTGAAAATCACAAAAGACGTAAATATTGCTTTTTCAATTTAATGTCGCTATTGAATTCGTTTATACAAGAAATCTAACTAACTATCTTTAAGCGGTTATTGCTTACTCACTTTATTATTAAGAAAATAGACAATTTTGAATATTTTGTATATTTGTACCATATTAGAGCCCATACACACACAATGTTACGTTCAAAACTTTCCAAATAAGCTAAGCACGTCGGCGAGCGCACGAAATGACGGAAAACAATTATTTTTAAATTACATTTAAAAATGTGAAAATGACAAAAGATGTAAATACTACTTTTGCAATATAATCTCGCTATTCAATTCGTTTATATGAAATATCTAACTATTTTGAAACTGACAATATTTACCCAGTTTATTATTATGAAAATAGACAATAAAGTGTTGAATATTTGTACAATATTAGAGTACACACATAAACTTATTTTCTAAACTTTTCAAATTAGCAAACTTATGCACTTGTTCTCCTTCATCCAATACAACATGCAGATATTTTCAAGGTCATTAAGATCATTGAGGAACCTCATCTATAACGTGATTGCTTCCACAACGTGGCCCAAGGTCACGCATGCGAGCGCACAAGAGGTGGACAAAGGCCACGTCGAAAGTACGCGAGTCCAATCTCTAAAGCAGCATTCGTTAGATGGTTGTTTATTAATTGTTCCTTTTCTCTTAAGTGCTCCAAATGGCTAAAGTGTGTTTCACAAATGAATTTTACCGAAACGGTAATATCGTGACAGCACGAGGAAAATATTATACGTATGAAAACCATCAGCCATAAATGTGTATCGACCAGATACAAAAATACATTAACGAAAGTGTAACTCACTTCATCACAATGAGCATGCAGTAAAATTTCACCATTCTGCTTGGTAGGAGGCCCGAATATTTCAGGAGAAAACTTCCACGTTGGCGTAACAAAAGTTAGTATTGTAGTTCGTATTGGTTAAGGTAGTTTTTTCGAGCTCACTAGTGTACGGAGGATATTTTTCGGAGGGGGCTGAAATTGTAAAGTTTGATATTACAAAGATTCGTTTTTGGAGTGGTCATATTTCTTTATTATCATTTTTAGCCTTTGTTTTAAATGTTGTTCAAAGTCAAAAAATAGTAAACGGAGGTCATTTTAAAGGATTTTCTAGTTATTTGTTGGCTTCCTTCGAAAATTTCGATTGTCTTAAAATTTCTGGAGGGACTTTAGCCCTCCTCAGCTCCCCGCTGCGTTCGCCAGTGATAGCAGCGATGGGAATAATGATCAAACGACACCACAGGTGAAAAGACAAATATAGAATACAATAAACTAAACATATAAATCAAATTAGTAAGATATAATAATAAATAGGAACGAAATATCCGTTCTCATGCTGGGACTGAGCAGAGTGTTCAATGTGCTTCACCACCGAGATGGCCTGATCTCACTAGTATTCTGTTGATTGTACAGTTTTGGTTTTAACTCAGAAAATGGCAGGAGATGCCTTCTACCATTGTGTAAATAAAACGTTTGGAGATATTTCAGGGGATGTTATCCATTGCTGGACGCACAGCGACAATGACTAGAATAAAAACTTGAGAATAATATAAGAAATTACACATTGATTTCTTTTCACTTATATCTTTCACAAATATTTATTCAACACTCCACTGCTTGCTGCACTGAACTTTAATTATCCATTCATTCATCATTCTCTTCTCTGTTATCGCATTTGGCAACACGTGAATTTGATATTTTCTCGTTCAACAGATAATGCAAGACTTAACTGATTTCATAAAACAAAATATTTAAAATGAAATAACATTTTCAATCACATTCATCATCTTGTTCTATGGAGATTTAATCCCTGATGGGGGTGAAATCGACTGATACGGGGCTGAAAGTCTACCTCTGTTGCACTGAGATAATTTGGCATAAAGTATACCCGGTACCCCCTATTAGTTAGACAACTTGGTTTCTGGAATAGGTTGCTAACGTACAAACATTAAATTTGATATACAATCTATGATATGATATCTAATTTACTAGATAAAGCGTTGAAAAAATTAATATCTAAGCCGCGCGTCAGGTCAACTTTGCAGCAACTTTTCGCAGATGTAGATCCAAACGTGTGCGCAGAATATAGTTCCGTTGAGACGGGTTCTATTCCGACATAACTGCATATTTGCAAGGAAACAGTTAATACATTTGTAACAAAATAATATATACATTAGCAGATATGTACCTGATCGGTTGCATTCACTGAGCAGACGAACTTGGAACCGCAGATCGCCAACTAGGCTGTCTGTAGCGGTGAATGAACACTTCAACTCAAGAGCGAGTCGAGGTGGACTTCAAGACGGTTGCAGTACGCGTGGAATCACCAATCCGTCTGACACCAGTGTTGCAGACCGTACTATTTTAACCCTACATTTATCGTGATTCATTGCTAATCGAGCTGCACAGCAACGAGGATGGCTGAATCGAGGTCTCCTGTTGAGCGCGCGGTTTCGCCCGAATGTTATTTTAGGCAGCATTCAAGAGGAAAAGCTCTCCAAAGTCAAGCCAAACAAGTTGTTTTAAATGTATATTCATCCTTAAGGCAACAATATCCGGATAAGACAGGACGTGAGGTGATGAACATGACGTCGGTGTTGACAGGTGTCAGTGAACATTCCATTTACGCGGCGAAGAGTGTTTTTTTTGAAAACTGGTAATATGGAAACACCAGGCAAGAAGAGGCCCCTTGCTAAAGGAAATCGTTCAAGAATGGTGGTGTTGGATGATTTCTCCAAGCGACTTATTCGCCAGAAAGTACAAGAGTTTTACCTTCGCAATGAACTTCCAACCTCAAAAAAACTGGCGCAAGCAATAAGAAGTGAGAGTGATTTACCGCCGATGAGCGCTCGAACTGTGTGTCGGGGGTTGAATGATTTGGGTTTTGAGTTTAGTAGGAGGAAACGATCGTCTGTGTTGCTGGAGAGGGAAGATATTGTTGTTTGGCGACACAAATATCTGCGCCCTATAAAAAGGTACCGCCGCGAAAAAAAACATATTTATTATTTAGACGAGACATGGGTCAATGCGGGACACACTTTAAATAAAGCGGGGGAGGATACTACTGTGCGAAACCACCGCCAGGCTTTCGTTGAAGGGCTGAGCACTGGATTAAAGCAGAAGACTGAGAGGGGGGGGGGGGGGAGGCTTATTGTTACACACATTGGCAGCAACGAAGGTTTTGTCGAAGACGCTTGTTTACTGTTCCGTGAATGAATGAACCAACTTTGAAACAAAGATAATATTTTTCTTGAATGAGGCTCCTTTTTAAAATTTACATGTGCTTTATTTTACTTCGCATTTATGCAACTTTTTGGCTAATTACGAAGATGGGGATGAGTAACGATATGATGAAATTGATGAATGGACACTCAAACACATTCATGCCCAGGCCGGGATTCGAATTCAGGACCTCTGGCGTCGTAGCACGTTTTAAAATTGAGAATAAAATTGATTAATGACATTTTAAATAAAATAAATGTGTGCGGGCACGCGGGAGCGCGGGCGTGCATGTGTGTAGGATGCACGATCATTTATGAACATAATACAATGTTTTCAGTAGTTCTTATGTCGAAAACGAAGAGAGAGACACAAAAAAATGGAGAATACCGGAACCTTTCTTCCTCGCAAAAAGTTATTTTTAACATTTTTTTTATTTGATTTATTTTGCTTAGCTTTTTTGATACTTTTGGCTAATCGCGAAGATGAGGATGAGTGATGATATGAAAAATTGATGAAGGAACACTCTCAAAGAACACCCGTGCTTGGTGTATGAAATATCATTATCCTTACTTAGCACCCACCTTAATATTATCGCGCAAACAGTAACTTCTGGTATTGTAAGGAATCCGTAGCACAATGTGCATGCCCTTCTCTAGCAAAAAATAAGTTTAATTTTGAATACAAAAGTGTACTGTACATTCCGGATTTTCGAAAAGTTATTTTACGTAACATACTTGTCGTTAACTGGTACATTGTATAACACCATCAATAACAAATCACGCTGTTTTTTGTGGTATATAAATTTCAAGTTTATATGTCTTATAAGGAACGGATGCTAGCAAATGGTGCAAGAAACTTTTTAATAATTTCTCCCCCGCACACGCATCATATTTCGAAGATATTTCGCGATTAGACAATAACATATTTATTACACAGTTTATGCACAGAAAGTGATTTAAAAATTAAAAATTGTGTGGTTTAGGAGACTAAAGAAGTAGAAATACATTCCGCTTGACATGCATGTACGGGTTTTGATGTGTTGATGGGTTGGCAATACTGCCAATTCTCTCATTGTCTGCGATACGAAGAGCTTAACGGTTCAGGTAAGACTGGCATGGATGATTCTGAGCGCCGTACTCGCGCGGATTAATACATAAAACCTGCTGCAAACTTGACCTGACGCGCGGCTTAGGTTTGTGTTTATCACGATTTCTGGATATATTTGAATGGACCCAATGACGGCGCCCGGGAAAAGTGACTATGTGCGGAAGGGGGCGAGAAAATATTGTAGCGGAGCCGTCACATTAAAACGCTCGAACACATTATATATACAATATATATATATATAATATATAACGATAATACCTATTATTATTATTATTATATTCTTGTATGGTATTTTGAATGTGTACATTATTCAGAGTGGACGTTTACTGCCTAAATTTAGTTCTTGATTACGAGTTTATCTCCATATGATTCGTTTTAATAAAAGGATTATTTATTTTTTTATTCGTGGGAACTGCCATAAGTTGCGTTGTTTCTAGTGACCTATTTCATTTTTGGAAGATAGGTACAAAATGGCCTAAAATAGTTCCTCAATTTATAATTTTATAATTCATTGTCTTGAGATGAAACTACTGATATAAATATTCAAGTTATAAGATAATATTATAAATGACGAAAAAAATGTTTCCAAATGTTTAATTTTCTTTCAAAATAAACATGACGTTGGAAGAAATCAATTTTCTTAAGTATTATTGATTGATTTGGTGCTTTTAAGTCCACTTTATGTACAGCAAGACTAATCGGGACTGGACCTACAGTTTAAAGTGGGATCCGAACCACTAAGTGCCTCCACCGGGAATCGAACCCGGAACCCCTTGATTACAACGCTCTTAAGTATTAGAAACAACGAAAGTCACTTAGTGAAATGCAATTCTTCTACAGAAAATTCTGCTGCATGTGCTTTGGAGAACAGATTGCCCACCTTCGGTACGTCCAAGATTTAACATTCCTTCTTCTCAATAGCAAGGACAGCACAAATGAGGCCATCCAGCATCCTGTTTCGAGGCTTTTTCAAAGGTTTCAAACAAGAGGTTCTTTCACATGCTGCATTGGAAACTGGAATTGTTACAGAGAATACAACTAGAGTGTGAACCTTTTGCAATGCCAATTTATATTTTCCTAGGATATCGAAGAAATCCATTAGGACTACTTTCGTTCCATCTTCGTAACGCTGAAGAGTTTTGGACAAAATCTGTGTTCCACCTTTCAGGGAAATCATATCACAGGAATAATAATCTGAAAAACATTACAGTTTTCTCAAAATTCAAGAAATATTCTGACCCTGGTGCACCTCTCACTCTTCCATTCCATAGTATGTTTGGGCTACACAATTACAGGCATCTATGGAGTTCTTGAAAATAATGTCTTTGATTTTGATGTGTGCAAAGAGCGAACCTGCATCGAAGGATTGAAAGACTGCAAGTCCTAAAAAGCGTTATTTTACCTGCCCGCGACACAAATGTCTGTCTGGTTCCTTCCTCGCAATGTCTCTTGTTTCAACTGACATCAGTGGAATACTTTCGTCTCTTCCACTTCCTGGCTTATTTTGCTGAGAATAAGTGTGGACATTACGCAGATTAATTTGTTTTTTATCGAAATTTGAGTGTAATTTGTATTTTTAGGTTCAAGTTCAATACATTTCCGAATATTGCCTCATTTTTAATTTTACTTCAACAGTTCCAAGAACTACCTTCTGTTAAGGCTTGCCTCGGACACATCATCATTCGAAAAATAAGTCCCTGAATAGTAATAAACCGCGATGCATCCAGAACATGCATGTAGCGACAGTTTTCTTAAATCACCTTTCAATGTCTTTCACTAATTGGCGTTGTCACTAACGATCCACTATTAGAATAATTTGCCCGCACTACAGGTGATGTTTTGTGGTTCTCAGAATGTTCGTGATGTTTTAAAACCACCCACATTCAACGCTTTTCTCCAGTTCTTAAAACTGGTTAAAACTTAGTTTAATCGCGACGATTACAGGACATAAATAAATGAGAAATCACCTATGTCCAGGTCGGCGCTGGAATCTTAAACGAAAGTCAGACACACACAGTGGCGTAGCACAGTTCCCTGGGGACCCCCTACAAGTAAAATTTTGGGAACCCCCTTAGTGTAAAGAAAATTATCGAGATGGTGTCAGAGTGGGACGAATGTACGTACAATAGTTAGCTAGTTCCCCTTCCCAAGTTGTAACTGTACTACACTACGTTTACGACAAACTACGTAGCTACATATAAAGGTATGAGGTGAGGGATATTTTCCTCTGGATGGCCATCTGCGAGCAATTAAGTTAATTCTGCATTTCGGAGAGGAACCACGTTTCAAGTTACCTGGCCCCTCTGGCGGAGACAATACGTCATGGCTTATTATCGCAGACGTGGTTACATGATATGGTACTGGGAACCAGATTTCTCTTTCGTAAGTTCATTTTTAATAAGGGCACTATCTGTTGAATATATGGGATTATGTACAGTAAAATTTCAGAGGCTACGCCACTAGACATACATATATATACTAAAACAAAATTAATTGCTCTATTAATGGGGAGGGATCTATCTTGGAGTCCTATTTGGTTTCAAGTTGGTCTTATAAGCAGGAAATGTAATATCATGCAGAATACACCACTTAGAAAAGGTGAAAATCGTCATACTCTTAGAAATGAGCTCTCTTATTATCCGATATTTCATTAACGCCAGTTTGGGGTGGGGGGAAGAGGCGGGCGAAGTGTCTGACTGGGGGCGCCCGACCCTTGCCCCCTCAGGCGTCGTCACTGAATCGATCCTGTGATGAGTACACGTGTGCTTATTTAGAAAATATATGAACTTACAGAGGTAAAGACTTGCTGAACGCATAGTCTACAAGCATTGAACTTTTTCACCCCTTCTCCACCATTTCCCTTGGAAAGGAAGGAAGTGGCACGGTCGTGACTTTTGAGCTATCGGTCTCAAATCATTGCGATCATTCTTACTTATATCTTTGCTCGACTCGTACGAAGGAAACTAATTTTCGACAATTTGTCACCTGATTTCATTGGGAAACTCGACAAAATTCAATCAGAAGTTCGACACAGTTTCTTCTAAACTCACGTAATGTAAGTACATGGGGCAATCGAAATATTACTGCATTGTCATTATCTGTAATATCATGATGATATTTTCTAAGCTCATTTCTGTGTTTATTGTACCTGTAAGCCATCGTCGTATGTTTAAGTGGGGTGATGTAGTAAAATCAATAGAAGGTAACAAAGTTAATATATATAGTGGATCAAAAAAAATGAACAAAACAGTGGTTAATGTTGCTGATCATGTAAAACTAGAAGATAAAAAAATAGTAATTGAAGAAAACCTAAATGAGGTAAAATCAATACTACCATGTTCTCTTTGAGCAATTTTGAGATATGGAACGTTATCAAATAACAATTGGTTCATTGTATTTTGGGTTAAAGACTCTAATTCTTTTCCTAGTCTGTGTAAGTGCCGGTAAGGAAATAACTCCGATATAGATTTACCTGTCCGCTCCTTTATCTCAGCTCCAATATTTTGTTAAATACATTATCGCAGCAGTCGAATATGTTTGAATGTTACAGATTTAAGTAAACAGCTCTCCCTATCTGCAGGTAGGTTTCGGTTTCATGTAGTCTTGTGGCTGTTACTTTTTATGTTTACCGTATTTTTTTGAAGAGCTATTGTTGAATAACGTATGAACTTATAGCCTATAGCAAATGTTGCCGTTTTCTGGACGCATAAAAATTGCAGAATATTCACACACAAAATCCGAAGCTAATTCAAAGTAATTCACTGCAAGATATTAATCATCCTAAGGAAAGTGACAGCACCTACCATGAGATTTTTAGATTGTGGGGTTCCCACTATTCTCCAGTGTTCCCCTAGTATCAGGCCTGTAGCCAGGAATTCTTAGTAGGGGTGGGGGTGGGGGGGGCGAAGTCAATCCTAGAGGGGGCAAATTTTTAATATATTGTGTTGCATTGACAGATATAGCAGGGTACAGAGGGGCAATTGCCCCCTCCTCCAAAAGTGATAAGTAACAGAAACGGGATGATATCTTGAAACTCCAACGAACAAAAAAGTTTGAGCAATATCAATAACAATAGTTCGATAATGACCTTTCGTACTACCAAAGAATATAAAGATAAAGTTTATCATAAATAGGCTAATCGGGATTGTATCTACTTTATATTTACAGGTCAATAATGTTAATAGACTATTAATATGTACCAACAGCTTTGGGCTTCTCTGCAGAACTGATTAAGGAAGTCCTTTATAAATCGTACTTCTAAATGTTTCCCTCTAGTTTCCAGTCTACAAGATTTTTACGCACAAAGGAATCTATCGAGAATCCAACAACACCATTGTGTTGCGTTATGCAAGAAAAATCTAGTTAATTAAATAATCATGGTTACATATCATCTACATTTTGATGAATGGTGTAAAAATTTGTAATACATTTTTTGTAGGTCTACTTGCTAAAACATTAAAATATGGGTCCACTACGGATTATATTTGCTTCAATGAAAGACTCTTGCATCACTACAGACAATGTTTGCCTACTGGTTACGTTAACCATTTTTCAAAATATTGTGTTGTTCAAATACATGTGTTTGACACCCGACAAACAAATAGGAATCCCTTGATTGATCAATGACTTCTTGGATTACAGTGTCATCATTAATATTTCATATTAAGTTTCATAGAGGGATATTTTGTATTCTCTTTACATTATGAAAAATATGTTCCTTAATGACTATGGTACGAAGCCGAACGATATAAGGGGCCTCTTTTGCTTTACCCCATTGCCGCTTATCGCCACCACTTTTTGAGCAGAAGCGTAGAAACCCCAAATATCAGTTTTTTTAAAATGCTGATACTGATTTCTTCCAGTCACAGAATGACTTAATATATATGAATAAAATTAGGAGAATCTACTGCATAGAAGAAGAGTTGACATAATTATTTGTCAAAAATTAGGTTGTGCCTGAGGTACTTTAACAGGCAACATCCGCTACAGACACAATGTAATATTATAAATATAAGAAAATAAATGGAATATAATTAGAGAGATTTTCAGTCGTATTTATTTCACTGCAGCATTTTTCTACTTGTCGGCACGTCTGATAACACCGACAACTTTCTCAGTGTGTACAGGACATCAAGGCAAGCAACTTATCTCAGTCACTATTTGCTCGTCTAATTCTCCTTTCGATGTTACAAGCAATCGAAATATGGCATCTTCTGTCCTTAATGTATGCAATCCCATTGACAGCTTCGCAGTTGCAAATGTCATTTATTTTTACTGCCGTTTAAAATTCTGAGAGCAATATATAACATGCTATGGAAACGATATCAGTCAGTCAGGGTTAAAACTTAACTTTTCCTTTATAAAATGGATATCATAACACACCCATATGTTGCTTATCATATTTGATGCGTTTGCATGGAGAAATGATTCATAAGATTTGAAATTGATATTTACACTCCATAAGATGCTTATTGTAACCCGTATCAAACTACAAAATTTATCGCTTTCTAATCGAAAGAATAAGTGTGAAACACTATCACATTTTCATCGTGTTTGATAATAATTTGAGCCAGTAAGCTGTCCTACATCTTTCACTAGCCAACCTCCATGGTAGGATGGTTACATGACACACTACGAAGCCAGGGGTTCCAGGTTCGAGCCTGGGCATGATTGTTCTTTGTGAGCAGAGGCGAAACCACAAATTTGTATCCGGAGAGGAGGGTCAAGTACCAGGACAATAATAATAATAGTAATATAGTGGTAGTAATAATAGTAGCATTAAAATACGTTATTATCGTCGTAAATCATGCAAAGGGAGTGTAGAAGTCGGTGCTAAAGCATTTGTGTTTGAACAAATAATTTGAAATATTTTTCCAACACGTTCAATTTCATATTAGCTAATAATGGAAAACAAGCACGCAAACTGTATTTTTGAAAGACAGAATATGCATGATGAATATTATTCTTTTTGTATATATCACACATATAACTTCCATGTATAACATATGTATATTTTACACATATGCAACATGGAGCGACGTAAAATAAGAGAAAACAAATTCAACATGATTACGTTAAATTGTGTACACCCTTGTGCAAATTAATTGAAACAAAGCATGAATTTAGTAGTTTATTGTACAAAACTCACATATACATGTACAAAACTCACCTACACGTACATTAGTAATGGATATGACCACCTCTATTTTTAAGCAGCATTTGAACATGGTTTGGCATGGAGTCTACTAGTTTCGAACAGTCACTGTTGATTTTTGGATCCCTGTACCACACTTGAATGAGCTCCTAAATGAGCTTCTCCATAATCGTACAGTCCACAGTACGGAGGCGACTTTTGCATATAGCCCACAAATTCTCAATGGGATTTACGTCCGTAGAATTCCCTGGCCAATCAAGTACCTGCATTTGCTGCTCTGTCATGAATTTCTTCACCACTTTCGATGTGTAACAGGGGGCTAGGCCCTGCTGCAATATCCCAGTACCGTCAGGATACCTCGTTTTCAGCTCTGGAATAGCACACTTTCGTAGAACCTCAATATTTTGTTGCGAGCGCACGTTCATTCTATTGGATGCAGGCTTCCGACACCATAATAACTGAAACATCCCCAAAACATCTTATCTTGTGGGTGCCTGACAGACTGATCGATGTGGCAATCACAAAGATTCTCTCCTCGTGACCTTCGAACATTCTGACTTCGCTGACCCTGTACAAAGAAATGGCTTTCGTTGGTGAATAGGACTTTTTGCCACTGGTCTTTCGTCCATTCCTTATACTTTTTGCCCATTTATACCGATTTCGTTTCATTGTTGTCATTAAAAGCTGTTTCTTGACAGGTCTTATGGCTTTTCGTCCGACCGGAATAAGGCGCCTGCGAACTGTAGAGGAACTAATTTTGATTCCTTTCTCCTGCAAATCCGTTTTCAGTGCTTCACTCGTTTTGCAGGGATCCTTTTTGCTTTGTCGAAGCAAGTAAGCATCATCTCTATGAGTTGTTTTCATCTTACGTCCACACTTTCCTTTACGTTTAGGAGAAACCAATCCGGTTTCCTCCTGCAACTTGATGGCACGACTGACAGTTGCCAAACTCACACCAACCACTGACGCGATCTCTCTATACATTTTAACTGTATGTTCGTGCAAAGTTACGATCTTCGTGCATTCCCTAGGTGTCACATCCATCTCGACCTGCGGTCGAATCACATCTGGTGATGTTTCTAATATCTGATGCAATACTGCAGTTGCTTACGTCATGATTGCATCAGTCAATGATCACTACAGCGATCAGACAGGATTCTCAAATCTGATGCAATACAGTAACCTGACGTAATGATTGCATCAGCCAACAAAACAAATGATCTAACTAACTTTTCGTGTTTGTTTTGAGTACACGATTACGAGTAATGTATAAAACATGCTTTGTTTCAATTAATTTGCACAAGGGTATACGTATTCAAAGTTTCTTTAATATATATATATATTATTTGAGTACATTACATGATCAACTCATCCGCCAAATTGTCTCTCAAATGTGCGAGCTTCTTTTCCTCAAAAGAATGGTTCATGCATTTAAGCAGCAACAATCTGAAGTATATACGTATATGGCCTTACTTCTCTCTCGGGTAATTTAGAATGCAGGAAAATCTTTAGATAGAAATATTTGCAAACTGAAAACAATATTGATTTAATAGGGCGCAAAAAATTTCATTGGGCGCCATGGCATTCCTTAACCAGGGTGGCGACAGAACTGGAAAACCTGGAAAACCGGGAAAAGTCAGGGAATTTGAGGTGTCAAAAAAAGTCAGGGAAATATCAGGGAATTTTGTCTTCATTGATTTCTTTTAAAATTATCGTTATGGAACTCTGCACGGGAACAGGAAATCTCGTTCGTAAGTTTCGGCCTCAACTTTTAGGCCTCTTTTATGCGCAACACAATCACGGCGCTAGAAACCAGTGATGGCAGGAGGACAGAGAGAGAGAGAGAGAGAGAGAAATTTCTCTCTCCGAGAAATTTCTCTCTCCCGGGCTTCTCAGCGGGAATTTTAAATTCGAACACTCTTTGGAGGAAAATTGTTATAACTCGGGCACTGTGGGAACAATCTACTTCGGATAAGTTTTGTTTTGCAGCTAAAACATCATAGCATGCAACCGTGTACAGTTCAGAACGCTGGACCGAGGAAGGGGGGCTTGGGGCACGAGCCCCGAATTTCAATGGAAAAAAAACAAAAAAATTGAGTTTGCCCCTACTTTCCCCGCTATTTTTGGGGAGAGGACGCGAACTTTAGTCTTCTTTTCAAAGAATGGACATTTATCAAGAGAACGTAATATGTTTCATATTTCTTGGGTGCCATACAAGTTGAATAATAAGCCGAAATGTGATTATTTTTTTTTACGAAAAATAAATTAATTTGCATTTTTGGAGGTAAATTATTATAACTCGGTCACTATGGGAGCAATATACTTCGGACAAGTTTTGTTTTTCAGATATAACATCAGAGCATGCAACCGTGTAAAATTAAGAACGCTAAACCGAGGAAGGGGGGCTTGGGGGCGCGACCCCAGAATTTCAATGATAAAAACATAAAAATCTGGAGTTTGCCTCCTCTTCTCCCGCTATTTTGGGAAGAAGGCGCAAACCGTAGTATTCTCTTCAAAGAATGGACGTTTCCAAAGAGAATAAAATATGTTTCATGTTTTTGGGTGCGATACAAATTTAATTTTAAGCTAAAATGTGAAACTTTGTTTTTTACTAAAAATAGGTAATTTGCATTTTTGGAGGAAAATTGTTATAACTCGGGCACTATGGGAGTAATCTACTTCGGATAAGTTTTGTTTTGCAGCTAAGACATCAGAGCATGCAACAGTGTACAATTCATAACGCCGAACAGAAGAAGGGGGTTTGGGGGGCGCGACCCCCGAATTTCAATGAAAAACTATAAAAATCTGGAGTTTGCCCCCTCTTCTCCCGCTATTTGGGAAGAAGGGGCGAACTTTAGTATTCTTTTAAAAGAATGGACATTTCTCAACAGAATGAAACATGTTTCATGTTCTTGGGTGCCATACCAGTTGGATAATAAGCCAAAATGTGAAACTCTGTTTTTTTACGAAAAATAGGTAATTTGCATTTTTGGAGGAAAATTATTATAACTTGGACGCTATGGGAGCAACCTACTTCGGATAAGTTCTGTTTTCCAGCTAAAACATCAGAGCATGTAACCGTGTACAATTCAGAACGCTAAACCGAGGAAGGGGGGTTGGGGCGTGACCACCGAATTTCAATGAAAAAAAGAACAAAAAAATCTGGAGTTTCCCCCTCTTCTCGCGCTATTTTGGGGAGAAGGCGCAAACCTTAGTATTCTCTTCAAGGAATGGACGTTTCCAAAGAGATTGAAAAATGTTTCATGTTCCTGGGTGCGATACAAGTTGAATAATGAGCCAAAATGTGAAACTCTGTTTGGAAATGTGGCATGGATATGTTGCGAAGAGGGGGGAGGTTGGTCATCAATATGAATTTCCCAGGCTTGCTCAGTCGGTAACGCATCTGACTACCATGCTCAAGGTCCCGGGTTCGATCCCCGGCCGGTTCAAATCCAGGAACTTTTCTAACGGTGGAAGCGGCCCATCGCCCACCCAGCGTCGAATAACATGGGTACCTGGGGGAAACCCTGGGGGGTAAAGGCGTTTAGGGGTGTGATGCTGATCACATCACCCCCACTCACGACCGGATCAAGAAAGTGTGGGGCGTTACCCCCACACCAACTATATGCCTTCATGGCGTGGTGCTATGCACAGGAGAACACTTTACCAGTAGGTGGAACCCAACGTTCTGGGCCGGTCCTTTGACCTACTTTTTATTTTACGACGTTTTACGCACTAAACTAACCTACAATGAGAGAAAAGAGGACAGAAAAAGCTCTGGCAAAGCTATTTTTTTACCTTTTACAAAAAAGGAGAGAGGAGAGAGAGAGCGAGAGAGGAGGACGAGTTAAACAACCGACAGTGCTGCCAATTTTCTCGCCGTGTTGCCAACTCCTCACTCGAAAAATCTATTAAGGTTTTTGTTTTACGCACTAAACTAACCTACAATGAGAGAAAAATGGAGAGAAAAAAGCTCTGGCATCACTTTTTAAGCTATTTTTTTATCTTTTTCAAATCTTGCTCTTATGCTACCTCGTCTTTTGACCTACTTTTCGCCTTACGACATTTTACTATAAGGCTGTCTCCCCTTACGATATTTTTCTGTAAGGCTGTGGAACCCAACCTTCTGGGCCGGTCCTTTGACCTACTTTCTCGCCTTAATGGATTTTTCTCGTAAGGCATGAGCAGTGTTGCCAACTCCTCACTCGAAAAATCACCAAGGTTTTTGTTTTACGCACTAAACTAACCTACAATGAGAGAAAAAATGAACAGAAAAAAGCTCTGGCATCACTTTTTAAGCTATTTTTTATGCTAACTCGTTTTTTGACCTACTTTTCGCCTTACGACATTTTACTATAAGGCTGTCTCGTCTTTTGACCTACTTTTCGCGCGCAGTGTTGCCAGCTCCTCACTCGAAAAATCACCAAGGTTTTTGTTTTTGGGTCTAACGTAACCTAAAGCAAGGAGGCGGCAACGTTGCTTGAGGTATTTTCTCGCAGTGTTGCCAACTCCCCACTCGAAAAAATCACCAAGGTTTTCTTTTGGGTCTAACCTAGCCTAAAGCAAGGAGCTGACAACCTTGCTTGAGGCTTGCCTTACAGTGCATAAAGCAAGGTTGCCAACCCGCTGGTACTTTTGCCATAGCCTTTTACAAGAAAAAAAGAGAAAGGGGAGAGTTAAACAACCGAGAGCTTACCCACAGCCTTTTTTGCTCTAACCTAACCTAAAGCAAGGAGGTGGCAACTTTGCTTGTGCAATCAACCCGGTTGACCGCCCTCAAGTAAAAATCAGCGTTGCCAACTCCTCACTCGAAAAAAAAATCACCAAGGTTTTTTTTGCTCTAACCTAACCTAAAGCAAGGAGGTGGCAACTTTGCTTGTGCAATCAACCCGGTTGACCCCCCTCAAGTAAAAATCAGCGTTGCCAACTCCTCACTCGAAAAAAAAATCACCAAGGTTTTTTTTGGTCTAACCTAACCTAAAGCAAGGAGGTGGCAACTTTGCTTGTGCAATCAACCCGGTTGACCGCCCTCAAGTAAAAATCAGCGTTGCCAACTCCTCACTCGAAAAAAAATCACCAAGGTTTTTTTTTGGTCTAACCTAACCTAAAGCAAGGAGGTGGCAACTTCCTTGAGGCTTGCCTTACAGCGCATAAAGCAATTTTTGCCAACCTGCACACACTAACCAAGGTGAGCCGGCACTGCCGTAAAAGAGAGAGAGATGGGTGGATGGCAACGCAGTATGTGTGTGCGTGTGTGGGTATAATATGTAGCATTATTAACTAGAGTGTGTTGGCAATTTACTTACAACTAAAAAAAATAGAGATGCCAACGTTGGTGTAAGATGAAGAGAGAGAGAGAGAGAGACCCGTGGCTGGCAACAGTAACGAGCGAATGCGCCATATCGTAATTTTCCAACTCCGTATATCGCGACCTTTGCAAACCTCTCTCGGGGGAACGATGTGCCACACACACGCGCGCACACACCTGTATTGTGACGCAAGCGAACAAACAAATAATAATTGTTGTCTTTTAGGATACCTGGCCCCTATAACCTCGCGAGGGTGCGTGGTGCCCAACACAGTTCTAATGGCCACGGCTAACAAAGTCATGCCTCTGTAGAGTTTCACGTGTTTTTTTTTTCTCAAACTTCTATGAAACTCTACAGAGGACCTCCGTAATGCATGCAACGTGTACTAACAACTCTAGTGTTATTTGATGTTGTGATATTTTTGGATATAGAGTTTTATTGTGAGATATAGATAAAAATAATTATGTTTATTATAATATTTTCTTGATGAAGATGGAGAATATGTGTGTGTTACAAATAAAGTTGCATGCTTTTTTTTTCTAGTGTGTGTATGTGTTTTTGATGTTTCGACAGCATCTGAAACGATAAAAAAAGAAATTTTATTGTTAATTTTCACGTGTAAAAACAACAACAAATTTTGTGCAAATTCTGATTGTCTCGTGCTATAGTGCAAAAAAAGATAATGTAACTGATAACTAATGAAATTGACATTTGTAACTGATCTGAACTAGTGAAATTTGTATTGTGCTATTGTAACTGATTGTGCTAGTCCAAAAAATTTCTTATTGTGCAAGAAAAGATGTAAAAAACTTGTTAAAACTGCTCTGTGACCCTCTCGTTCTTCACGTCGTAGGCGAAGGACTTCTCTGCAACCAGGATGACGCTGCACAGAGTATCGGCAGGCAGCGCGTCGTGGAACTCGCAGACGACCTTGATGTTGGTTCGATCGTTGACTACCACCTGCTTCCTTTTTGTGGTGTTGATGACGAACATCGGCCTGCGGATTTTGAATTCGCTGGGGGTGTAGTACATGTCCACACTTCCCTCGGTCACGCGTTTGTAAGCCGTGTAAGCTTCGTAAAGTTTGAGGTAATCATCTTTGGTTATGTCCAGGTTGTAATTTTCGCGCGGGAACACTTCGTTGCGTCCATTCTTGAGATAAACGTTCTTGATCTTGCAGTCGTCGAATTTGCTGGAATCCTTTTCCTGATTGTTGTCCCTCCCGGTCTGAAAGAGCACTACGACGAAATCTGGCATGTCGAACTGTATGTTGTTGAACTGAGTCGTCACGTCGAATTCCATGTGACTTCCCGACGCCATCTTCTGCACGCACTGGTAACCGTGAAAGTGAATCGGCACCTGCGGACTTTTCAAGATCTCCGCTTTGTACTTGAGGGCGTAGTTTGTTTTGTATTCCACGATTGGCATTCTCAATTCCATGCTCCGGATGACGCACTTGGCTGCTTCGGGTAATGTGTTGGCTATCGGCGTGGTGCCGTCCGGACCCAAAGTAGCGTATCGCATCAGTGCGTTGTTGTCGTTGGCAGCTCTTCGAAACGTGACGCGCAGTCCTCCCTTCCACATGATCTCCTTGTAGTCCGAGAAGAAACCAGGCAGCAGACGCATGGGAAAGAGTACCGTGTGACTTGTCGTTGATATTTTGGTTCCCGCTTCGAATCCTCCGGCCTGATAGTATGCCGCATCCGTTTTGGATAATTTCAACGTTCCCACTGCCGTCGACGTGATGCCTGGATAATCTATTCTGTCGATGACGGTGTTGTGTTTCCTCACCTCCACCTGCGAGAACAGGTGAGGCACGAAGTTGTCCACGAGTATTAAGTTTGCTGCTGCGGGAAACGCGTCTCCGCTTTCCTTCTTCACCACGTCGAATTGAAGGTAGAGGTCCGCTCTGTGAGGATGAACGAACCCATCCCCTACGTCCACGTTGTATTCGATCTCCCTGTTCGCTTCGTTGAGATTGGCGAACGTGCGACGGTTGGGAGGGAAAGATTGCAATTCGTAACTTTCGATTTGCTCCATTTTTTTTTTTCACTATGTGTGTTATTTATTATACGTTGATCTCCACGATGGCAGTGGTTGTTGCACCTGCGAAATCCACCACCTCTCCTTTCTCGTTCGTCACCACCAACTCTATGTCGTCTATGCGGTTGCGACATACTGGAAAATAGATCGGCGAAGAGGGCGTGTAGATGATCGGTTCCATGAACTCGGAACTTGGTTTGAAAGTGGCTATGATTCCCGTCTGCTTGTGACTTCCCAGTAATCCGTCCGAGGATTTTGTGATCATGCCTTCCGCCACGTTGCAGTGTACGTTCAGAGTTTCGATGGCTAGAAATTTAGGAATATTGACTGCCGTGTGCTTGATGCCAGCTTCGAGTTTGGTGTCATTCTCGAAACCTAAAAGTTCTCCCATGGTGCCCAGGTCCACGGTCTCCGTCGCGGATAGGATTTCCACTCTGTGCGTGACCGAATTTTGAGAAAGGTATGTGCCTTTGGGTAATTGAGCTTGCAAAGTGGAAAGATTGTATTGGCCTGGCGTGACGACGATGTGTTCGCTTCCGACGCTAATTTTGTTGTTGTGCTGCGTAACGTTAGGTATGAGGTACATGCTGTAGAATGCACGCAGAGCCACGGATTTAGGATAGACGATGTCGTCGTGCAACGTGAGTTTCAAGATCGAAGATTCGCTCGTAAGATGGAACACACCCATCCTAGTGATGCTGTTTGAGGTTGCACAATGCTTTCTGGAAATCCTCGATCGTAGGGTTATTTATTTTAGAGAGAAACGCGAGCATGGAGAGGCAGAGATGACCGCAGTTCACGTCTCCGAAATTTTGAATGCGTTCGTCGTTGTAGTATATAGAGGTTTTGTTCGTTTTTAGATAATGAATTAAATTTGTAGGTGGAACGCCTCCGAAAGAATCGAAAACGAATGCTTTATCATCATTTTTGTGGTAACATATCCAATGCGTGCCTGGATTTTCTTGACCGTCCAAGTTGACTACTCCGCATTCTCTTCTTTTAACGCTTGAAGGTAACGAGTCGGACATGAAAACTCCTCTGAAGTGTTTGATTCGTAACGGTTCGATCAGAGATTCAATGTCTCGGTTGGTGAGTGCTTCTGTTTCTTTTTTTTAAACTTTCTCATCACGCCCTTCCCCTTCTTCTCCATGGCCAGATTATGACGTTTCTGTTCTTCCAATTCCGCCTTGTTCTTTTTCGAGTCGATGACGGTTTTTGCGATGGCGGCGCTTCCGCCGGCCAAACTTCCAACGGCCCCCAATGCTGCCAGGATGGCCGGGATGCTGAATATGAAACCTCCGATCTTTTGCTGTTTCCGCGAACGCTGCAATCTTTTCAATTGAGGTGTGCTGAGCAGCAATTTCATTCCGTGTCCTTTCGACAAGCAAGAACGTTTCTTCTCGCGTTGTTTCTTGGTGAGTAACCCATCGAGAGCACCTAGATTTTTTAGATTTGAGTATGGTATCTGGTACACGACACCCTTGGGCTTTATGTTGATGCTCTATGTGTTATTTTCACGGTATGTTATTTATATATATATTCTGAGATTTTTTCTCGTGTAGTTTTTTTACGGTATGTTATTTATATATTTTCAAGGCCTTGCAGTCGTTACACAAATTCTATTACGTGCTTTGTTTTCTTGCCAAGAAGTTCCTTTGTCCCCTTGTACACGATTCGAGTTTTGTTCTCGATTAAAATAGATAGCTTCTCGTCGGATAACATGTTAGCGTATCGATCTGGTAAAAATAGACTGTATTGTGCGTTGAGCAACAGGCGTACCTTGGGACCATACTGGGTAGAAACGATTGAAGCGGAAGTTATCGTGTAAGGTTTGTCGACTTCCAATTCCTGAATTTTTACATACTCGACTGACAAATTTAGCATTTGTTTTAATGCTTGGAGATTACTCATTTTTTCAGTCGTCATATCAAAAAAAATTTCAGAGTGTTAGAGAGAAATTTAATTGTTTTTTCACGATGTGTGTTATTTATATATACCGAAGATTATTTATTTATATATCAAGTTTTTTTTGACACGTATATATATTATTATTTTTAACAGAGGAAGAAAGTCCGTGCTTCGGAAAACGCGATGATGTGCGTGATGATATCTTCCGTCTCCTGCTTAGACTTGCGCCAATCATCAGTATACCGTCTTCTCCCCTGCCTTGCCTCGTGCAATTCATCGAACCTATCGTTTAATTTTTCCCCTGCAGCCGAAAGCAGAATGTTGAGATCACCACACCTCAGGCCGCTGATCTCCCGAAGATGGTCCTTGAGAACCATTTCACAAGGGATGCGAAATTCCGGCGTTGTTTTTGCCATGATTACAAGTTTCCCTACATCTCTGTTTACTACTTTTTTGAATATTTTAGATAGTAGCTCGGCGGCAAATCAGTTATACGAGACATGTTGTTTTTTTTACTGGATGTTATTTATATACCCCACCCCAATTTTTGTTTCGTGTTCATGGCGATGGTGGTACCCAGTACGGCGACCCGTTCACCCAGCGATGCGTCTCTGCTCACGAACCTTTCGAAAGCTGCGTGCTCTAACTTTCTGTCTGCTTCGTGACGTGCGTCCAGATCCGTCTGCGTGGTGTTGTAGGCGATGTCGTGATCTTTGCATGCCGCGTCCAACGGATTCACACCCTTGTCTTCTCTCTCCAATCTTTTCTCGAGTTTGGTACCCGGTCCGCAGTACTGGTAGCCAGGTAAATGCATCTCGAAAGGTAACTTGTTGATGATGTCGTTCACGAGTCCCTTTCCTTCGGCCACGTTCCAAAATTTCGGAGGCAGCGTGTTGATGATTTTGATCAGGTAACCTATGCCCTTGTCGTCGTTCACGATGAAGTTGGAAAGTTTCGTGCTGATCATGTCCACGATGCCAACCTTCTCGTTGTAGAAATTACGGTTGCCTGCATTCTCTTCGCCGGCTATCACCAACAATCGGTCCACGAGCTTCCTAACGTCGTCCACCCAAACGAATTCTTTGGGTAACGTGTTGTAGCGTTTGACGCCGCTGCCTGTTTTGACCTGGTTCCAAATCGGTTTGATGAGATTCCTGTACTTCTCACCACTGCTCGATTTCACCCTATTCTGCGAGGCGTCCTTGTTCTGGTACAAGGCATCCGTCATGATCAAAATTTCCTTGTAACTCTGGTAATCTTCGTCGGTGTAATCTTTCGGCTGCTTTTTGGCAACGAGTTCCCACAGTCCCACCGTACCCGGATACCTGTTCCAACTATCCTTGTCGCCTAAATTAACTTTAATATCGTCGCCTTCGAAGGTCACCTTCGATTTCCCAATCTTCCACACCACACCGCCGCCTTCGTTGGTTTCCATGCTAGGATACAATCCGAACACTTCATCCTTGTCGAACTTCCCCGTACTCAGGTAGTCTCGTGCCAAAGGCCCCAACTCGATTTTATCCGAAGAGGACGTGCTACCAATGGCTCGACGTCGTGCCGGTGCATCCTTCAGTTCGAACGGCGTCGAAGGAATGCTCGAAATGGGCGTGGGTACAGCATAACTTTTAGCTGCGAGCGGCACGAGTTCGTTGATCAAATTTTTATTTTGTTCCGTCACACTTTTAATTTCTTTACCTAGACCGCTGATGGCATCGATCACAGGTTGATCCTGACGTTTCTTCTCTTCGTAGAATCCGCGATTCTCGGATTTCCAACCTTTGAAGCGTTTCGCGAGGTAATCGCGAAGCTTGAGATTTTCGTCTTCGATTTTTCGTTTCGTCATAACGTTTATTTATATACGTCGTTTCTCACAACGTTGCAACGTTTAGAAAGTCGTTGATTTTGTTTCTGTATTTTCCGTCGTTGGGTTTCCTCGTCATGTCGATCGTTGCGAATCCGAAATCGTCACTGTTCCAGCAAGTAGAGCAGCAGCGTTCCGAAAATTGATTGTAGTTCATGTCTCCGCCTACGTAGTCATCGTACGCGTGCTTGAGGTTGGTGTGATCTTGACGAAACAAACATATGAAATTAGCGTTGTCGCGTACTAACTGTTTTGGAATTTTGGAAAACGTTTGAGCTAGGTAAAAGCAATCCATTCCCTTGTGACGACCTTGCGTGAAAAAGTTGCGAATTTCATTTTGATTTTCCAGGATGGCGTCGTCGAACACAACGACTGAATTTTCACGACAATCGTCGAGTGGTTTTATTTCCGAGGCGAACGTTGCAATGTCCAGACCATCGTACAGTTTCATCAGTTGCTGGTATTTGGATTGCTCCAAACTTTTCGAGAACACGTACAGGTGCCTGTTCTTCCAATCTAACCAATTCGGTGCGAGGAGAAAATTGTCCACGAGCAGTGTTGTTTTCCCACACCCCGAAGGACCTACGATCAGACAGCGGATGCTGTCGGGAAGCAACTTGCCATTCTTTTTCTTCGTTTGACTTTCCGGATCCGGTAGACGCTTCACCACATTCCACGTACTCACAAGATCACTTCGTTCGCGTCGATCCAACTCTTTTCCCGAAGTCCCAGCCATTTGACAAACAGTTTGTCACCTTTCCTACGCAATACTTTCTCGATGAGGTACGTGTCGGGGTGTTTTGTTTTAGAGAGTTCCTCTTCGTAAAATCTTCCTTTCAAAATCTCGCCGCTACTATCTTTTATTATATACGTGTGTCGGTTTCCGGGTAAAACTCGAACCACCGTAAAGAGTTCCGTGCTCCAATTTTTTGTGAATCCCTTCTCGAAGGTGCGTTTGAATTTGCTGATCCTCACCTGGTCTCCAATTTTGTATTTAGCTTTTTTTGTCGTGGGAGTGTACTTTGGACAGTAAACGGTAGAAATTAAACGCTGCTCGTCAGATTTCGTAACGTCGGCTGGCTTCATGCCTATCGTTCTGTGTACCGTATCATTATAGGTGTCGACGAGTTCCGGCAGGATGTCGACCCATTTGTAATTTCCCCGAAGCGTGAATCGTTTCCACATGTGTGTTTTCAAGGTTCGATTGAATCTTTCCACGATGCTGGCTTTGATGTGACTGAAGGTCGAATAATGTCGAATGTCATGTTTTTGAATAAACTTTTGGAATACGGAGTTGTAAAATTCTTTACCGTTGTCCGTTTGCAGAAACCGTGGTCGTCTGCCGCCGCTTTCGCGAAAAATTAATTTGAATGCTTCCGTGACGCACGTTCCCGTTTTCGCCTTCAAAGGCAGAGCCCATGCGAATTTCGAAAACGTGTCTATGACGGTGAGGAGGTACTTGTTGCCCTTGTTCAATTTATGTACGTTTTTCAAATTGCCGCTGCTCATCTCCACGAGGTCGCTTTGCCAGAGGTCGTCGATGCCCTTGGTTACCACAGCCAAACGTTCGTAGTTACGGCGTGCAGGTTTATGCAATTCTTCGACGATGGCTTGCCTAGACATTTTTTTAGAGATTACGTTTCAAGAGAAGCACAAGCGTGATGGGATTCAAAGAGGGTGGCACTTCGCTCGTGTTTTGAATGATCAGCTTATCGCCGGCACTCACGTCGAAAACGGTGAGATCTTCGTCTTCGTGTATTTCATATACGTTGCGCGTTTCGTTCCAACGTGCCAGAGGAATGTTTCCTGCTTTCTGGACACCGCGATTCGATATCAAGGTCATGGTGGGAACGCTAGCTTTTCTGCCGTGAGACCAGTACGAAAATTCGTTTATCTGAATCGTGCCATCGAGAAGAAACTTGTAGTACGGATGATAAGGATGCAACATGTACAGTTTGTTACCTTCGACGAACGTGGAGATTCTCTGTTGATTGGGTACGCTGTTGATTTCGATGGCTTGCAGAGAATGCAGTTTAGCGAATTTAGTATCGACGCTAACGAGGTTGCTGTGAAGCTGTCCCAGTGTATTTTGTACGGGCAACAAATATTCGACTATGGTATCCGTTACTGTAGAAAATGACGGTTTGATTTTCACTTCCACGTTCAACTGCTTGAAGTTCTCGTTGAGTTCTTGCAACTTGGAACCGAAAGAGGCCAGCGTCGATTCCTGCGTGGATTCCAGCACTCCAACTTGATTTTTGATGTTGACGACAATACTCTGAAGGTTCTCGACTTGATTCAATTTCGAACTTTTCTCGGTAAGATCGTTCACGATGCTTCGCATCTCGGTAAACTGCATGTGAAGATCGGCGACGCTCTGCGAAGTGGGCAGCGTCGACACCAGCGAAGCAAGTTCGTCTCGAATCTGTTCCACCTTCGCCGTTTCCGTTTCCAGTCGTTTCAGCATTCGAGATATGTTCCTTTTCAAAGCGTGCAATTCTTTGGAGGTGGGGAGATTGGCCACTTTACTCTCGAGATCGCTCAATGAGCTTTTGATGTCGTTCGAATCGGATAGTGCCGTCACCGCCGTTTTCAATTTTTCCAAATCTTCGCTCGAAGGCACGCTCGTCCGTAACGATTCCAAGTCACCCTGTATGTTGTCGAGTACGTGATGAAAATGAGCAAGATTGGATTCGACGTTCAAATTTTCTAAATATTCGATCTTCTGCTGAACCGTGATTAACGTGTCCTGAATGCTCGTCAACGCGCTCGCTTCAGCGTGAATATTTTTAATTTCTTCGTTGATCAATTCCAAGGATGCCTGAAGCGTAGCGATGGTGGTTTGAATGTGTTCGAAATCTTGATAAGCCTCCAATTGAATTTTTATGTTCGCAACGCTTTTACTGATGACCTGCAGTTCGTCTGACGATGGTAGGTTTGTCATGGTATCTTCCAAAGTCTGTAACTTGGATTTAATTTCTTCCAACGTGCTGGCGAATTCTTCTTGTAATTTGGAAACGACGACGTGCAAGCGTTCTACATCAATATCCTTCACGACGGTTTGAAGTTCTGAGAAATTTTTTTCGATTGCGGAAGTTCGTTCTTCGATTTCGAGTTTCAATTTTTCCAAATCTTCATTTTTCGATTGAAATTGCTGTAATTTGGCCAAATCATTTTGAAGCGAATCCACGCTCAACTGTATATTTTGAACGCTGTCGTAAGAAGGTACGTCGACATAATTTTTTATGAGCGTTTTCAGTTCGGAATCGATTTTCAGAATGGGGTCGAGACATTGCGTTTGGAGCGTAGCGATTTCCGACTCTAAACTTTTGTTTAAGGTCTCCTGCAAAGCGATCAAATCGCTCCTCAACTTTTTAATTCGGACGTCCAACATGAGAATCTCTTCTGCGTGGTCTACACGCTTGGTGTTGCCGAAAATGTCGTTAGGCATTTTTGGTTAACGGTTATTTATAATAGGATAGACGATACGTAATTCTACGAAGAGAGGAATGAGTTTATCGTAATCTCCGAGGAGTTCCATGTAAAGGTAATCTCCTGCAGAAACATCGTACGTAATGTTAGAAAGCATCTTGTCGTGCTTGATTCGAAAAATGTTCTTGCCGGTAGAAATTTTGATTTCGCCCACGTTTTCCGGATTCACGGTGATTTGAAGTTTCCCGTCGATCGGAATTTCGTAAAAATGTAAATTGTTATTAAAAACGTAAAACATCTTGCCCACAT
This sequence comes from Lepisma saccharinum, assembly GCF_977018435.1. Taxonomy (NCBI): domain Eukaryota; kingdom Metazoa; phylum Arthropoda; class Insecta; order Zygentoma; family Lepismatidae; genus Lepisma; species Lepisma saccharinum. Next base: position 180,330 of record NW_028143177.1, read on the forward strand.
CATCATCCAATTTCGTCCAAATACTGTTGAGATGAACAATCAGTAGACCATTGAGTTTAGTTAACATGGAAGGTAGATCTGTCGTCGTGCGGTGTACAGCCTCCATGTTGGTTTGTTTTCGAAAACCAAAGAGATTCATGCTGGTTATTTAAGAAAAAAATTGAGAACATATCTAATATAAACAGCACCACAAATAGTAACTTCATCTATGGTAGATCATTTATGGTTTTGGGGTCTAATATAAATAACACCACAAATAGTAACTTCATCCATGGTAGATTATTTATGCTTGGGGGTCTAATATAAATAATTACTACAAATAGTAACTTCATCTATGGTAGATCATTTATGGGTTTCGGCGTCTAATATAAATAACACCACAAAAAAATGTGTGCAATTTAGTAACTTCATCTTTTTTTCTTAGCAAAAGAATGGAGAAGAAGGAAGCGAAACGTGCATGCGACCAATGTGGGAAATATATATCCATTTCTAACTTGAGAAGACATCGGAAGAATGTGCATGGCGAAGGATCAAGTAAGAGAGAGCTCGATGTTGACGATCAAGCGCCACGAAAGAAGCAGAAGAGTGCCGGCGAAAGTATTCGAAATATTTTAACCGAGGAGACTTTCCGATCTGAAGAAACATCTGATCTAAACAACTTTTTTCGCTCGGTCAAAAGCAAGTTAATTTCGTCTATCACCGAAGTTTTGTTGCTATGCTCGTTGAAAATCCACCTCATCGTTTCCGTCATTTACGAAAACATGAAAAAAAAGCGAGAAACTTTCCATCATTACACTGGTGTAAAGAGCCTCCACGCCGCCGACGTCGATGAGGTGGATGCCATTTGCAACCTGATGTTTGACGCTTTGTTGAACAAGCACGAGACTTTCGAACAACGTGGATCGGGTTGGACACTTTGCGATTCGCCTCACACTTTAACTTTGAAGGTGGCACGATACAACCCGGTGGGGGCATCCAGTTACATCAATTTGCCTCGGGAAATAGCCGCTAAGAAAGCCGTCATCAACATTCAAAATGAGGATTACAGATGCTTTTTGTGGTGCATCATTGCCGATCATCACCCAGTCAATGATCACAAACATCGTTTATACCACTACAACAAGCCAGAATATCTCTCAGAATTTGAAAAACCTATGGCTGGCATTAATTACCCCGTAAATCTACGAGACATTAGTAAATTTGAGGCACAGTACAAGACAGATAAAAACGAAAGTATAGCAGTACACATCTTCGGATTAGACAAAAACAACACCATCTACGTTCTCAGACACAGCAACATTAAAAGTAATCGCGTCATCAGATTACTCCTGATCGAAGATGATGATAATTATCATTACTGTCTAATTCAGAATCTTCCAAAATTAATAAGAAGTCAAATTACCACAGATCACCATAAAATTCGAGTATGCGACAGATACCTGAGTATATTCTACGGTCAAGGAAAAAAGAATGCTGATGAAGAACTCGGAGATCATCATGAAATGTGTAGTAAACATTCGGCTACGGCTATCAAAATGCCTTCTCGAGACATGACATTTTCCAACTACAAGGCATTACTCTGGCATCCCGTGGTGATATGCGCCGACTTTGAAAGTTTCCAACTTCCACTCGCCATATGCGAACCGAATCCCAGCGTATCGAGCACCACCGAAATTCTACATCACGAAGCCTGCGCTTTTGGATTGATGGTCAACAACACAGGCAATGTTATTTTACATCGTGGCAATGATGCTCCACAAAAATTCGTTCAAACCTTGAAGCAGATGGCCATACAATTCGCTCCTCTACTAAGAGAAGACAAAGCAATGGAGTCTCTTACCCAGGAAGAGAAGAAAGCATACGACCTTGCCTCTCAGTGTGGTGTGTGCGAAAGTAACTTCACCCTCGAAAATATCAAAGTTCGCCACCACAATCATCACACGGGAAAATATGTGGCCCCCCTGTGTAACAACTGTAATCTACAAATCAAGAAACCAAATTTTATTCCTGTATTCATTCACAATTTGGAGGGCTACGACGCCAAAATCTTCATAAAGGAGATGGGATGCGACGCTCAACCCATTAGCGTCATAGCTCGCACCAATGAGAAATTCATTTCATTCAGCAAGAAGGTGGACGTTGGAAATGGCAATCGCGTAGAAATTCGCTTCTTGGACTCCTACAACTTTCTGTCTTCGAGTTTGGCGACACTGGCGTCTCAACTCACCGACGATGATTTGGTCGCCACCAGGAAATGTTTCGGCGACCAACATTTAGCACTGTTCAGACGCAAGGGTGTTTACCCGTACGAATACATGACGGATGCTTCCAAATTCTCAGAAACATCGTTACCACCGAGAGAAGCATTCTACAGTCGTCTTAGCGACACCTGTTGCACCGAAGAGGACTACCATCATGCTCAGCTCGTCTGGTCTACATTATCTTGTCAAACCATGGCCGACTATCACGATCTGTATCTGAAACTGGATGTTACGCTATTGAGCGACCGTTTTCATCTCCATCGCTCGAGAGGAATGGCAGCATATGGTTTGGACCCCGCTTTCAGCTACACCACACCGGGTTATTCTTGGCAGGCGATGTTAAAATCCACGAAGGTGAAGATAGAACTCATCAAAAACATCAATCAATTTTTGTTTGTCGAAGAGGCAAAACGCGGTGGAATCGTCCAGTGTCCCCTTCGATACGTCAAGGCCAACAATCTATATGTCGGCGATTTCGATGCAGGGAAACCGACAAACTTCTTGGCATACTGGGACATGAACAACCTGTATGGTTATGCCATGTCCGAGCCTCTGCCCATCGGAGAATACGAATGGATGAGCGAGCAGGAACTTCAAGATTGTTTGGAATGGAGCGAAGATCATGAAAATGGATGTTTCCTGAAAGTAGATTTGGAATATCCTGCATCGCTTCATCGAGAACACCATGGATTTGCGATGGCACCTGTAATGGAAACGGCTCCGGAGAAAAAGCTGATGCTCACCTTCAAGAGCAAAAAGAATTACGTGGTGCATTATCGTCTCCTACAATTCTACCTCCAGCATGGATTGGTTTTGAAGCGCGTGCACTCGGGATTGAAGTTTAGACAGACCAGGTGGCTAGCACCCTATATCGACGGCAACACTCAACGTCGAGCATCAGCTTCTTCCGCAGACAAAGACCTATACAAATTGATGAACAACAGCATCTACGGCAAGAGCATGGAAGATGCCAGGAAAAGAAGAAATATCAACTTGGTCTCCGACCCGAAGAAAATAAACAAGCTCGTCGCTCAGCCCACGTACAAGAACTTCACGATACTGAGCGAAACGTTGGTATTGATCGAACGTGCTCTCAGAAACATAACATTCGACAAACCAATCGCCGTGGGAGTCGCGATCCTCGAGTTGTCGAAGCTGGCCATGTACAAGTTTCACTACGACATCATGAAACCACGCTATGGAGAGGCGATCGAGGTGGCGTACACCGACACAGACAGCTTCGTGTACAACATCCACACCGATGATCTATACGAAGATCTGAAAAACATGAGCCAGCATTTCGACTTCTCTAATTATCCGAAAGATCTCGCTCTCTTCGACGACAGTCAAAAAATGACGATCGGGAAGATGAAGGATGAAGTCAACGGCCGCATCATCACAGAGTTTGCTGGTCTTCGAGCGAAAATGTATGCCGTGAAAATCCAGGACGAGACCGAAATAAAAAAAGCAAAAGGGGTGGGGCGTTCGAGCACAAACAAACTGACCGTAGAACATTACAAGTCGTGCTTGTTCGACAAAAAAATCAAACGCATGACCGAACATCGGATCACGAGCACCATCGACCAGTTGCGTACATCCACGATCAACAAAGTGGCGCTTGATCCCCACGACACCAAATTGAGGCTACTCGACTGCAACATCCACACCCGAGAATGGGGATGCCATGACGAGGAAGAAATCTGCTCGCACCATTAGACTTCTCAATCAAAAAAGTATGTATTATTTCTTGTACCACTTTTTTTTAAAAAAAAACAATTATTCAGACTAATTTTTGCATTCACATTTTTTTTATATTTTTTCTATTATTTTTTTAAAAAAAACAATCATTCACACTAATTTTTGCATTCACACTTTTTTTTATATTTTTTCTATCATATTATGTACACTATTTTTTGAGGATATTTTTTTATTTCTTTCAGATGCTGCACCCCCTACGCAAACTTTTTTAGTTCTTACACATTCCATTCTTAACCAAAATTTTTCTTCTCTTCAATCATAAAACACACACATTACACACGGAGGTCCTCTGTAGGGAGTCATGGGGGGGGGGGGTTAAAAAAAAAAACACGTGAAACTCTACAGAGGCATGACTTTGTTAGCCGTGGCCATTAGAACTGTGTTGGGCACCACGCACCCTCGCGAGGTTATAGGGGCCAGGTATCCTAAAAGACAACAATTATTATTGGTTTGTTCGCTTGCGTCACAATACAGGTGTGTGCGCGCGTGTGTGTGGCACATCGTTCCCCCGAGAGAGGTTTACAAAGGTCACGATATACGGAGTTGGAAAATTACGATATGGCGCATTCGCTTATTACTGTTGCCAGCCACGGGTCTCTCTCTCTCTCTCTCTTCATCTTACACCTCGTTGGCATCTCTATTTTTTTTTAGTTGTAAGTAAATTGCCAACACACTCTAGTTAATAATGCTACATATTATACGCACATACGCACACACATACTGCGTTGCCATCCACCCATCTCTCTCTCTTTTACGGCAGTGCCGGCTCTCCTTGGTTAGTGTGTGCAGGTTGGCAAAAATTGCTTTATGCGCTGTAAGGCAAGCCTCAAGCAAAGTTGCCACCTCCTTGCTTTAGGTTAGGTTAGAGCAAAAAAAAACCTTGGTGATTTTTTTTTCGAGTGAGGAGTTGGCAACGCTGATTTTTACTTGAGGGCGGTCAACCGGGTTGATTGCACAAGCAAAGTTGCCACCTCCTTGCTTTAGGTTAGGTTAGACCAAAAAAAACCTTGGTGATTTTTTTTTCGAGTGAGGAGTTGGCAACGCTGATTTTTACTTGAGGGGGGTCAACCGGGTTGATTGCACAAGCAAAGTTGCCACCTCCTTGCTTTAGGTTAGGTTAGAGCAAAAAAAACCTTGGTGATTATTTTTTCGAGTGAGGAGTTGGCAACGCTGATTTTTACTTGAGGGGGGTCAACCGGGTTGATTGCACAAGCAAAGTTGCCACCTCCTTGCTTTATGTTAGGTTAGAGCAAAAAAGGCTGTGGGTAAGCTCTCGGTTGTTTAACTCTTCCCTTTCTCTTTTTTTTTCTTGTAAAAAGCTATGGCAAAAGTACCAGCGGGTTGGCAACCTTGCTTTATGCACTGTAAGGCAAGCCTCAAGCAAGGTTGTCAGCTCCTTGCTTTAGGCTAGGTTAGACCCAAAAGAAAACCTTGGTGATTTTTTCGAGTGAGGAGTTGGCAACACTGCGAGAAAATACCTCAAGCAACGTTGCCACCTCCTTGCTTTAGGTTAGGTTAGACCCAAAAACAAAAACCTTGGTGATTTTTCGAGTGAGGAGCTGGCAACACTGCGCGCGAAAAGTAGGTCAAAAGACGAGACAGCCTTATAGTAAAATGTCGTAAGGCGAAAAGTAGGTCAAAAAACGAGTTAGCATAAAAAATAGCTTAAAAAGTGATGCCAGAGCTTTTTTCTGTTCATTTTTTCTCTCATTGTAGGTTAGTTTAGTGCGTAAAACAAAAACCTTGGTGATTTTTCGAGTGAGGAGTTGGCAACACTGCTCATGCCTTACGAGAAAAATCCATTAAGGCGAGAAAGTAGGTCAAAGGACCGGCCCAGAACGTTGGGTTCCACAGCCTTACAGAAAAATATCGTAAGGGGAGACAGCCTTATAGTAAAATGTCGTAAGGCGAAAAGTAGGTCAAAAGACGAGGTATCATAAGAGCAAGATTTGAAAAAGATAAAAAAATAGCTTAAAAAGTGATGCCAGAGCTTTTTTCTCTCCATTTTTCTCTCATTGTAGGTTAGTTTAGTGCGTAAAACAAAAACCTTAATAGATTTTTCGAGTGAGGAGTTGGCAACACTGCGAGAAAATTGGCAGCACTGTCGGTTGTTTAACTCGTCCTCCTCTCTCGCTCTCTCTCTCCTCTCTCCTTTTTTGTAAAAGATAAAAAAATAGCTTTGCCAGAGCTTTTTTCTCTTCATTTTTCTCTCATTGTAGGTTAGTTTAGTGCGTAAAACAAAAACCTTAATAGATTTTTCGAGTGAGGAGTTGGCAACACGGCGAGAAAATTGGCAGCACTGTCGGTTGTTTAACTCGTCCTCCTCTCTCGCTCTCTCTCTCCTCTCTCCTTTTTTGTAAAAGGTAAAAAAATAGCTTTGCCAGAGCTTTTTCTGTCCTCTTTTCTCTCATTGTAGGTTAGTTTAGTGCGTAAAACGTCGTAAAATAAAAAGTAGGTCAAAGGACCGGCCCAGAACGTTGGGTTCCACCTACTTTTACCTTTTTTTACCAGGCTTGCTCCAGACCTGTGTCAGAGTTTCCACCCAAACATAAGAGTATGAAGGACCGAAAGCACATTCGTGTCATATTCAGCACCATGATACCATATTGTATCATCGAGCCAGTACGACCTTACTCTGATGATACCATATGGTATCATCGGGGGAGTAAAGGTTAAGTCTCTAAATATTACATGGAAAATGCATTGAATTATCATTTTTTCTTGTCCATATGGGAGTAGTAAGGGGACTTGTCAACAGATGGAGGGGATAAGAGCGGGTGGTGCAGTCCGATAGTTGTTGGACGTCGTAGTAAGGCTAGTTGTTGGACGTCGTAGTAAGGCATTTTGTTGGGCAAACTGAAGGAACATGGAAACAAATAGGTTCCATTGATACATACGATTTTTGTCGAATATCGCCACCCGACAAAGTATCTCACTACAACATGCGACAGAAATTGCATTGACTGCAACATCCAACAAAAATTGCATGCATAAACAAGAAGAGCTTTAGACTGCAAATATGCTGCTGGAATTTTATTACTCTTCTGGCTCACTTCACCTTATTTAATGTAGCAGTGCTTACGAAGGTCTTCTTTCATCATCCTGATGTATTACTGGTTTTGCACAAGTTAACATACGTTTACAATGACATTGCACTATTCTTAGATATCAAGAAGAATCCAACCAAACGGGATATATATTGAATACTATCACGAAAAAGTGAAACATAAATCTTCATTGGTGAACGTTATAAAAATTGGCAAGTGCATGCTCCCAACCTTAAATTTACTGCAACACTAGTATTGCAATGAAATTAACGCCACTCTCTGTTCTGTCTGTTTAAACTCGTTAGAGATGGTCATTAATCTCTCACTGAGTAAGGTTAATGTCCAATATTATAAAATAAAGTACGTATTTATTATACGTAAATATTTTAATATCATATTTAATTGAATCATTCAATCATAAAAGCAAATCACTTTCTTCAAGAATTGACTTTTCTCTGCCAGCCCTGCTAAATTTTCCCTTTCCATCTACTGAGGGGTGGTCAGAAAGTAATTTCCAATTAGTAGGGACATTGATTTTTCGCAAACGCCAAAACCGTGAAAAATGGTAATTCCTGTGAAGTTATGTTTAGGAATGTGCAGTGATGTCTGGACACATTTTTAGCCCGTTCGAAATATAGAAATAATGCGAATTTGGCATAAATTGCGAATTGTTGGCATTTTTAGCAATTTTTTTTAAAAGAAATGTCCTAAAACAATGAAAAATTCCATGAAATCCAACATTCTTGTCTTTTCTAGGCCATGTTTGTGTACATAGAACATGCAAGTTTTCCAACATTTTACTCAAGAGTAAACTATAGAGTTATACGTACATGGAATAATTCCGACAGCCACATTAAATCATATAAAAGTGGCAGGGTTCTAACAGGAGATCGAGTGCGTATCTACCGTCACACGGGAGCCACATCTTCGTATTTGTCGCACAAGATATGTTTTGAATTACCAAGCTAAGTGCGCACCATCGGCATTTGTCGAGCGAGTAATAATGGAGCTCAGTCGTTAGAGCGTCTGACTACTATGCGAGGCACCCGGGGTCGATCCCCTGTGGGGGAGAACCGGGATGTTTTCCACCTATTCAAACTGCTCCAACACCCACCCAGCATCATATGAAGCTGGTACCTTGAGGAAACTTTGAGGAATAAAGGTAGCCAGGAGCGTGGTGCTGATCACATCACCCCCGCCTTCAAGCGTGATCAAGAAAGTGTGGGCCCTAACTCCACACCCCTATACACCTTCATGGAAAAGTGCAGGGGAGCACTTTACCTTTACTTCCTCAAAAATCTGTTTCAACATATCAAACTGTCTCGAAAATGTGACCTACAATTTAAAATAACCATTATGGAAAAACTGTGCGTTTACTCACTAAAATATATAAAAAATAAAAAAAAAGTTAAAAAACTTACGTGAGTGAGTATAAAAGTTTTGCAGACGACGTTTCACGAAGCTACGCTTCGCTTCTTCAGGTCACTTATCAGTATTTAAAATACTTCGTCAAGAACATAAGAAATCCAGGATTAGGTTAAAAGGGGGTGATAGGATATGGAATTAAAAATACCTGAAGTTAAAAATGCCATGTAGGCTAAGAAATAAATCTAAATGATGAGTGCCCGTACTACCATATTGAAGGATTGGCTGTAGTAGCATACAAATGCTACATTCCTTCCAATGAAAACTCCACAGACTCAGAAGCAGCACGGGCCACTTCCGGCGTGACATGGAATTTAACAGATTCACTCCTATTATTTCCCCATCGCTTAAACATGTGAATCCAGGCTTCGTTCAGGTTACCGTCGTCTCTGTTTAATTTTTTCCCTCTATCAACACAAATATTTGCGGCCTCGTGAACGTTCAAATCAGGTTGTTTATGTACCCTTTTTACAACCTCTCTTTTATCAACCGTATGGTTAAATTCTAAAATATGTTCAGAAAGCCCGGTTTTCGGGGATAGTTCCCTGATATCCTTGTCATGCTCGTCCCAACGGGTTCCCATGCTTCTTCCAGTTTGTCCAATGTACGCTTTATTACAGGAACAGGTAATCTTATATACGCCCTTCTCGTCTCTGACATCTTTTCGCCCTTTTCCATCCTTTTTATATTCAGTAAAAAATTTCTCGATATTTCGGGGAACTCTCATTCCCCCTTTTATCCTGAAGCCTTTTAGAAAATTTTTTACTGAATATAAAAAGGATGGAAAAGGGCGAAAAGATGTCAGAGACGAGAAGGGCGTATATAAGATTACCTGTTCCTGTAATAAAGCGTACATTGGACAAACTGGAAGAAGCATGGGAACCCGTTGGGACGAGCATGACAAGGATATCAGGGAACTATCCCCGAAAACCGGGCTTTCTGAACATATTTTAGAATTTAACCATACGGTTGATAAAAGAGAGGTTGTAAAAAGGGTACATAAACAACCTGATTTGAACGTTCACGAGGCCGCAAATATTTGTGTTGATAGAGGGAAAAAATTAAACAGAGACGACGGTAACCTGAACGAAGCCTGGATTCACATGTTTAAGCGATGGGGAAATAATAGGAGTGAATCTGTTAAATTCCATGTCACGCCGGAAGTGGCCCGTGCTGCTTCTGAGTCTGTGGAGTTTTCATTGGAAGGAATGTAGCATTTGTATGCTACTACAGCCAATCCTTCAATATGGTAGTACGGGCACTCATCATTTAGATTTATTTCTTAGCCTACATGGCATTTTTAACTTCAGGTATTTTTAATTCCATATCCTATCACCCCCTTTTAACCTAATCCTGGATTTCTTATGTTCTTGACGAAGTATTTTAAATACTGATAAGTGACCTGAAGAAGCGAAGCGTAGCTTCGTGAAACGTCGTCTGCAAAACTTTTATACTCACTCACGTAAGTTTTTTAACTTTTTTTTTATTTTTTATAAATTTAAAATAATAGTTTAAAAGCACAATGGAGTATTAAGTTTTGGTATATTTGGCAGATAAATGTTCTAAAACAAAGACGCGAATTTTGGGAAACGTAACACTAACAATGCCAATTTTTGGTGCCATAATATATCGGTATCGGTCACATGAGATTGATTGTTTTTAATTTTTTGGGTGCGTCGCCACGTATGGTCATTATGCACCCTTCAGTATATACGGGGAAAATTCCATTATCTAAAATTCTTACCTTAAAATTAAGGGGTATGGAAAATAACTTTCCCAAAATAACTTTCAAGATATCGAACTCTCACGAAGAGGCGTAAGCCATGTGACTTAGAATTTGAAACAGTAGTTTTAAAACACCATGAAGGTATAATTTCAGATATTTGCCAGAAAATGCGCTAAAATGAAAATGCGAATTTTGGGAAAAATAACACCATATAGTAAAAAATAAAAATAATAAGAAAATACACCAATTTGAAAAAAAATATCAAAGAGTCTGCTGATTAGGTATAAATAAAACAAGAATATCAGTTGTAATTTATTACATTAGTAACAGTGAGTCCTATCCTAATTTTCGGCATAGTCACCACCGTTGTTCTGGCATTTGTCATAGCATGGCACTAAATTTTGTATGCCCATGTTATACGTATGTGTCTGACAGCAAAGACTGGAACTATCTCTACCGCAGTGTAGCTGTCAAATCCTTGCCCTGCCAGAAACCTCTTCAGTTAAGCAAAGAGATGAAAGTTGGTACATTCAAGGCCAGGGCTGTACAGGGAGTGGTCCAAGATCTCTCACCTGAAGTGATGCAAAGGGCCCGTGTGTACTCAGCTGTATGGGGTTGTGCACATTTGATTGGCCTTCCGTGAATTGTCTGCACCATCGTCTAACCATACTATCACTCATGACGTCCAGTCTGCACACCTCACACGATTGCTGGTGGCTCTGTGCCAAATTCTGAGCATGCAAAAATTAATTACTACACGTAGGCTACATCGCAGTCAGTGGGATACTGTATGAGAGCTGCAATCTTGAACCTAGAACTGTCCTAAAACGGCTGCATTGCAACTGTACCAGATTATAGCTACATGCCACTTCTTCCTTCCTGCATGTGTGTGTGTCGCTCTCCGACCACTAGTGCTGCGTATAGACACCATTGGAGCTTTTTTCAGGATGCCCCTCGTATATGAACTTTCAGAAGCTTTTATTATTAGAGTGTTCCTGTTTTAATGTGTGGTTAACTAAATCAGGTACCTATACAATGCAATTCTATAAATTCCTTGTGTTATATTTCTAACACCTACATACCCTTTTCATCAGCATTAATGATATATCTGCATGTTGTCAGTTTCACAGTACTTCACTTGGATGTACTGTACTGAAGCAGAAATCCCATTGATAATGTAAGGAAATATGACACTTTATTTTGTTTGATTCAATTGTTTCACTTATATGAAAGAGTTAAGTTGTTTGCTTTACAGAGAAGAGAGAAGTAGCTTTATGTATTGAAAAATGAGTCCGCACTCATGGTTCTTGCAAGCAGAGGGTTCCAAACCTCAGTGGAAATATCAACATATAATACCGAGAATGTATAAGGAGACTGATATATTACAAATTGTATTTCTTAATCAATTACTCTTCAATCTTAACTCATTTAGTCGTAACTTTAAAAATAATCAAGCATTTTATTTTAAACTTGCTGCGTATGATAAAATTCCGTAATCCTTCCCTAGCTTATGAATTGTAATAATTTTCAAAATTCACTATTTTGCAGTTTGGATTCAAATCATAGAGAATAGAGAAATTAAGTCAATTTCATAGAAAATAATATTGGTACGTGGATCTGTATGAGTTTATTATTTCCATTTGAAAAAACATCGATTTAGTTTAGTTTGTAATTGTCAGGGAAAAATTTAAATTTTCGTCCTGGAAAACCTGGAAAAGTCAGGGAATTTCATTTCTGCTTGTTTGTAGCCACCCTGTTAACATATTTTTTATTTTGATCGTCTTGGCTTCTAGAGTTGACTCCCGCCGCCCCCTAGCTATGGCTCTGAACTTGGACTATAAGAATAGCGAAGCGAGCAAGAAAATTTTACGAAATGTACTTTTATTTGTATAAAATTTGAAATCGAGGGGGCAATTGCCCCTCTGTGCCCCCTGCAAGTGCACTTAGCCATCTGGAAGAAAAATGCAACAACCACTTGAAAACTAAATGCTGGAAGTCGTCATTTTGTATTTTCTCTGCGTGAGCCACACAATCTGCCCACTCGGAAACACCTATTCTGTCTATTGCTTCGTGAGTCAGTTTTTCTACGTCGGCAATTTTGAAAGTCTTGTTCTTGTCAGCTACGTACAATCTGGCCACTTGGGCCCAAATCATTTCAATCGGGTTGTACTGACAATGATTAGGTGGGTGACGAACAACTCTGGGACCATATTCTCTTGCTATTATATCGATTTCGTAACTTTTGTGAGGTGGTCTAGGAAATTCGCCATTTGCGTACATATGAAATATAATATTACGCAATACCCTTGTATCAAAATCGTCCAAGTGCGTAACATTCTTTCGCCGATTACGACGTTTGCCAGGCGAGCAGAAAAAAAACACTGTATCACCGATCGACGACCTGGTTTCCTTCGCAATCGTCTGAACTGTATGCAGACCTATCCCACATGCAGCCACTCTACGCTCCTGACATTTGGCAACTCTGCTCCCTGGCGAACACGAGGCACAGTCTGCACTGCGAGATTCACTTTGGAAGAACTGATGCACTTTGTACACCATATCTCGCACTTGTTTGTGTAGAACACGACGCTTAGGTGTTTCTGTAGCCATCTTGAACACGTATGTTGACAAATTTTTGTGATCACGTTGAAGAAACACAAACAGTCACAACGAAAACCGAACCGATTCTTACCGCTCGAAAAACAAAAGAACGACAACGCGCGTTTTCCACGGCAGTCTGTACTAGGGATGGCCAAACGGATCCGGATCCGGATCCGGATCCGATAGTTTCGTATCTCAATCCGATTATAATATTACCACACCTTAAAAGGTATTATGATATTCGATTACAAAGAATTTTTTCATTTGTTAGTCCTACAAGATTTTTTTTCAAGTGTTGTTCCTAAAATAATTTGCTACTCATCGGCTAACACACTCTTGCACAAAAATAATCTTACTTGTTTACATAAAATTTCAGAGGTGATTTTGTAAATTCCATTGAAACGAATATGTATCCATTCGAACGTATTGGAAATGGAAACACACATAAATGTGAGACATTCCATTCCCGGATGAAACCTTTAACACATTTTACAAGATAGAAATGTTATACAAAAATTATACAATTGTTCTACAGTTACAGTTTTAAAAATTAAAATAAAACATTATAATAGATGCAGTGTTATATAATTACAAAGTGTAAGACTAACAAGGGAGGTTATCTAAGTGTCCCCCTCCGATTTGCATGAAACTTGGCAGATGTATAGAGGGGCCCAAAGGAAGAAATAAGTGTTTTTTGTTTCAGCTAAAAAACTATTTTAGAGGACAAAACCCCCCTCAAATGTCAAAATGAGGACAAATTAAAGTGGGCATTTGACCCCTGTGTCCCCCTCCGATTTCCATGCCCCCTGTTTCTTCCTATGCCATATTTACGTGGTTTCGGGGTCAGATCCCCACTTCAATTTTTCCTCATCTTGACATTTGAGCGTGGGGTGGTTGTCCCCCTAAAACAGTTTTTTAGCAACACAAAAACATGTACCTGTTCCTTTGGGCCCTCTATACACCTGCCTAGTTTCATGGAAATCGGAGATAACTTAGATAACACTTAGATAACCTCCCTTGTAAGTGTATTAATTCAAATCGCGCACACGCACTATATATATAATGTATGTATGTATGTATACGTATTAGCAGGTAACAATATGTTATAAACACATTCTTTCTTTCCAAAGAAGCGCTCATGTGGGATGGTCAAATGGATCCGGATCCGAAAAATTTTAGGATTCGGGTCCGGATCCGCATAAACGGATCCGAAAATTTTTTGGATCCGGATCCTAAGTATTCGGAACCAACCGGTTCCGGATTTTGGATCCGCTAGGATCCGAATCTGGCCATCCCTAGTCTGTACCTCCTCCTTTTGCTACAGCGCATCGAGGCTTGTTCAAGGTCAGCCGCTTTCATATAGCTCTTCGACTCTAGTCATGTTTCTTTACTTCAATGTTTGCCCCCCCCCCCACACACAGATTGGACTTCCGTCCAAGATTGGAGGGACAATGACCCTGCCCCCCTGTGGTTGCAGCACTGTTTGTGAGTGTCTCTTCATCAATTTCACGTCATCACTCATTGTCACGATTAGCTAGATGTGGCAGAAAACCAACGCTTAGTAACAAAAATGAAATATCCACTCCCATCTCTATCTCATGAATCGCTATTACCAAAAGGTAAACTTGGGAAACAAAAAATTATGCAGTTCAAACTTCATAGCAACAACACATCCAAGAAAGCATCCAAACACATTAGGCACCTTTAATAAAAGACTACTCAAAATGTCACAACTGTTCTAGATAATGAAAATTGCGAAGTCTGAATCTGGAAGGGAATATTTTTGCTCCCAATCCTGATACGACATTATACGGAATCTCACACACCTTAATAAATCACAAAATCAATAAATGTCTTTGTTATGTTGCTAGAGTAAGACTATAATTGTAAATATTAGTGAGAATTCCAGGTAGAACTGTGTTCTGTATTTTTCACAGGGGAGAAGCAGGCTTTCAGGAGGGTAGTTGCCGCCCTTCCTCTCCTCTAGCTACGGGACTGCCTAGTATACTTGGAAAACAATGAGAATACTACACACTACTATATTTTCTTAGGTATACATTGCTCAATATTTTTAGACATATACATTTTAAAATATCGCTTGTGAAACAAAACAGCCTCCAGTACAGTGTAGTTAGTTCATATTTTAAGAAAAGAAAAAAAATAGAAATAAAGAATTTGGCGGTAACATTGTACTTACTTTTCTAATGGATATACAATACATCCCCTAAAACAGAAGCTGTGCTGCGGCAACCACATTGGAAAATGATCGTCAGATTTTTGTTTTTGGCTCATATTTCAACCGTTGAAAACGCGAAAACAGGTTTCAGTTGTATATTCCACACCATGAAATGAAGATTGTTAGAACATACATGATTTCATGTTCCGAACAACTTTCATGTTACAAGGCATGTCACATGTTTTGGGCTGTCTTCAAATTGTCTTGTTATAGCAACCAATGTTGTCTCATAAAAAGAAGGTGATATATAATAGAGGTTAAAGTCATGATAGAACTATGCAGGTGTTGTAATTTGATCCCTGCTTAGAGCTATATAAAAAAAGAAACGGTCCCAAAATTGGTTTGATCAAGAATTTATTGAAAATGAAGGTGTATCCTGATGCACAACACCTTGCCATTACACATCACAAAATGAGAGACTCTGGCTCCGTCACTGTCACTCACAACGTCAATGCACGTTGCACTCGGGTCACAGACTTCAATTCGACAAATGATATCACACAGAACACCTTCTGTTGTGGAGTCCACTCCGCCATGTTTGTTTACTGTGCGCATGCGCGCGACCACGTTTCGTGTTTTTCGAAAATGGCAACAGATGACAATACCGTACATACACAGGTTTTGACTGTCGCAGGTATTCGTAAACTGTAGTGCATGTTTCTTTTATTGTAGCTATAAGCCGGACACGCTGTAATTATGCATAAATACATAGTTATAAGCTACATAGATAAACAAAATGAAGCAAGAAATGTGTGCCTCGCATGTGTTAGTGATATAGTGAAATAGTGGTGGAAAATGAACTGTTTGTTTGAGTTTTAAGTCCACTTTTATGCACAGATAGACTAATTGAGACAGGACCTACAGCTTAAAGTGGGATCCAAACCACTATGTGCCTCCACCAGGTATTGAGCGCGGAACACTTCGATTACAAGGCGACAACGGATTATGGTGAACTGTCTACCACTTTTCAGCATTTGTTAAAGAGACATGGCTCGTATTCCAATATAACGGACTCAAGGAGCAATAGTTCATGTTTTATCCTCTACTCGAATTAGCATCGAATTGGACAAATTAGAATTTTTTTTAATTGAAATTACTTTTACAATTTACTGTGATAAGTTTCTGTAGGATCACCTACTGCAGGAACTGTTTTTTTATTCATAATTTAATACATATATTGATGAATATTTTACTATGATTTTTAATAATAATAAATACTAACCAGAGACATCTGTTACAAATGATAGGAATATTCCAAAGATAAATTGCGCAGGTATTGTGTTCATCACGATTTCGGGATGTATTTGAATCGACCCTGTGATGAGTACACTTGTGCTTATTTACAATTACCTTGCAAGTTATAATAAAATTACATACAAACGCGTATATTGATTGATTTGCTTTATTTTACTTCACTTTTGGTTATTTGCGAAGATGGGTATGAGTGATGATATGATGAAATTGATGAATGGACATTCGCAGACATCCATGCCCAGGCCATGATTCGAACCCGGAACCCCTGACGTTGTAGCGCGAGGTGCTAACCACTCCGCCATGGGGGCCGGCATAAACATGTACCTCTATGTATGATAAAATGCCACTGAAACATATCAAGACAATTTCACCATGTGATTAGATTTTTTATTTCCTGCTCCAGTAGTCTGCAGGAACACGTTAATCAAGACTGATATCCTGGGCTGAATACCTGATAAGCCATGGTGTTTCATTTATCATTGATTGCTTTATACTTCTTATAGGGTCTTGTAGTACTGTCACTAACCCATTATCTTCAGAGCCTGTAGTGTCAAATAGAAAAGAAAGTAAAGCAATCATAAGTTTCATGTTAATAAAAGGTTTTATGTTCCTTGTATGTTGTCAGTTTATTGCATTAACTGATCCCTTAGTGGTCTATAGCCAAATTTGCTCCTGACATTTTCTTCCCTCAACAAGTGCATTTCAATGTTGTGACTTTTCATGCAACTATATTTGATAAATTGTAGTAGATTGTAACAAGTCCATTCACTGAAGTTGTTTTCACGATCTCTAGTTCAACCTAAGACAAAGTTTTCACGATCTATCTGGTTGATTTATTTTGGTTATCACCAGTTTAAAAATATTCCTGTTTTATGAATTCATACATGGAAATTTAGAGTTTAGCCAAGTTACTGTGCAACTACGTATACTGTGCAACTTCGCTATACTGTAAGCTAGTACCATGGAAATGTATGAACATTTCTCTATCCTTCGGTAAATCGGTAATTTAAACAGGTTTATATTTAAATATGCTAAGTTTCTATTGAGAATGGATATTTATTGAGCACAGATATTTGTTTGTGCTCAGTATGACAAACATCGTCTTAAGCAGTTGAAATAGCTAAAACTTCACAAGCTGTCCCAAACTCTTCTCCTGGACTACTCTCTTTAAATTCCACAGGTCCACACATGAACAAATAAAATCATAACATAACCAATTCTTCAGGCCTTCAGCCTATACTCGTAAGTGATATGCTCTTGTTTTCTCAGGATCAGTCCACTCTTTTTTGTACGCTCTTTGCATGGGGACGATTTAATTATACCATATAGATCCAAATTTTGTATGTAGTACTCTGCAAGCTTATAGAAGTCTGCAAACACAGTGAATCTTCTTCGGGCATTCTTGCACTTCGGCACTTAGAAATACTGCAACGCGTGTTATTTTTTGAGCACTTTACAATTCACTGTTACTTCTTTCTGTTTGTTGTCCTTCCATTCTGTTTTCAATCTGTTAACTTTTTTGACCCATCAGCTTCCATCGTCGGACATGATGCCTGGACTACGACATCTGCCAGTAAGGTTCTTCTTATTGAGGGAGACTTGTCAAAACAGCCTCAAGATTTCGGTTCGGGTCAGCGTAGGATATACCTTTCTTCCATGATTTAAATGGTGAATCGTTTTCTACAAAAACATTTTGTATACTCATTTATGGCAAGCAGGGAATATTTCACTCACTGCTGGTTCTTCCCCGCGTTCCGAAATGGCCCGTTTCCCATTGGATATCATCATTATATCTCTCGTCTATTCAGTGGGATGTGCCTCCTTTCCTGCAGCACCCTCAATTGTGTCAATCATATCAGTTTCAAATGTTTCTACAATGCTAAGTTTATAGATAGTCCTTAATAGAATGATCATGTGACCTATTTAAATCTATAGTGTTAGTTGATCGCGGGGGAGAGCTCTGATTTTTCACAGAATATTCTGACAAAAATTACATAACACCATAAAAGCATCTATAAACACAGAATACATCCACTAATTAACACTTAACGACACTTTTCTGGCCTTTTGAATACTCACTGCACTGGTCAAAGTCGCTTTGATCCCACTTGAGTGAAGTACGTATAATTACACAAATATTTTTCTTCCAGATATATCTACAACAGCTACAGCGAGAGCGAAAAAATGAGAGATGTCTTAAAAGTGTTCCTGATATTGGTAATTCTTCATGCAGCTTTTACTAGGAATCTCCCTATATTCGTGGAGAAAGAAGCTGTTAATATTGCAACCTACATAACTCAGTGCGTTATGGTAACACCTGTCATTTCTATACTGGACGGATCAAATGACTCTGAGCTTGCTAATGAACTTATACGAAACGTCCACAATGAAGACTATGTCCAAGTGATATACCAGAAAACAAAGAGAGACCACAGTGAACAAATATTCATCCATCATTCGGGATTAATTGTTGTTTTGTTGCAGGACCAGACATCACCTGAATACATTTTACGAAGATTACTGAATACGAAGCCAAGTGCTAGATTAGTAATCGTCAGCGAAGCGTCCAGCAGTAATCTTTTAAACAGCGTAACTGAATTTGCTGAAGAGCAGCGTTTGTTTAACTTTCTTATATTGTTAGTTCAATGTGAAACTACTAACGTTAAAACTGAGGGATCTTCGTCCATTATTTATCCATGCAACGTAATCGTTAAAAAGGTTAACTTCTTGCAGACGTCCGATAGAGAAGATCAAAATTGCAGCCAAGTGGTGAAGGACATGCTACTAACTAAAATGCCAAGGGATTTGAATGGAAGAATATTCCGTGTTTCCGGTTTTCATTTTCCGCCGTATACGGTGTTGCCTGAAAATCCTCACAACGTTGAAGACATTTCAGGAATATCAGGCCTAGCTTTTCGGACACTGTTACAGTACATGAATTTCACTCCATCATGGGTTAAAGTATACAAGGGTATACAATTTGGGAAGCTTCTTCCAAATAGGTCTTGGAATGGGATAACTGGCGACGTTCAGCGAAACATAATTGATCTGAGTGTTAATATGGCTGGAATGAATTATCAAAGATTCCGTGTATTAGACCCAAGCATCAGACTTGTAGTAGAAGACTTAGTTTTCGTTGTTCCAAAAGCTGAGAAAATCCCACAAAGGATGAGCATTTTCCTTCCCTTCCCACTTCACATATGGATGTGGATTGGAGGAGTGGTGTTATTTGTTGAATTTGCGATAATTGTGAACAAGAAATTCTTCAAGGATTCAGATAAGAGACGGATAACAATGCTTTTATTCTATCCAGTGTTTATTCTGCTTCTTGTCTCAACTAGCTTTACACCGAAGACTAGGATATTGAAGGTCATAATTATGCTTCATTACTATTTCGCGTTGATAATCAGTTCTATTTATCAGAGCGCTCTTGTGTCAGAACTCACCACTGATTACCACTACCCAGAGATAGAAACTGTCAAAGATGTGTCTGAACTAGATTTTCCTATATATGCTGGCTACAATATGCGATATGTACTTGCAGAACCTAAGGCTCCAGATATTCGCAACATGAGTCACAGGTTCCGACCAGGTTACGATCATACAGGCATCATTGGAAACCTATACTTGAAAAGGGACTCCATAATTCTTATTCCGCATAATCAAGCGAAATATATAATTGCCAAACAGTTCACAAACACAAAAGGTGAACCAGTTGTGAATGTTGTAAAAGAACCAGGAGGAGTTTTAAACCAAGCATTCATATTTCCCAAAAGTTCTTTCTTTCAGTCCCGTTTAAATGATCTTCTGCAGAGGATGGTACAGGCTGGGTTGATCGAAAAGTGGATCATAGATGGCTTTGCTAAAGGGCATTCTGAATTGGAGGAACCGACAGATGAGGCAACTGTCCTTACTTTAGAGCATCTTCAACCTGCATTTCTCATATTACCACTTGGTCTTGTAGTCAGCTTCCTTGTATTCATAATGGAAATAGGCAGAAAGTTCCTCCATTTCTTGAGCTCTTAAATGCATAAAGCATTTTTATTTTATTTTTCTTGTTCACCTAACTATTCAATAAATTCTGTAATTTTAAAAATGGACGGATAATAATAATCCTATTTTTACAGAAGGAGAGAGTGCGGAATGTTAAGAGCTTTAAATTGGAAAATTAAGTCGAGCGAAAATTTCTGGGCTTTTGGATGGATTTTTTTTAATTTTAAGCAAGTTTTACAGGAAATATTTGTAGGTTAGGTAAGAAAATACCGATTCTATATTTCTTTTTATCCTAACATCGGCAACAAATTGTTATCTTGGATCAAAACAATAGAATGTCTAATATAAAATTTCCTATATAATTATTATCCCGTCTATGTTTTTCCGAATGTATTAGCTATACTCTGTCCCAGCTAACTGTAGAGCAGGCAAACGAAAACAAGTCTCTGCGCAAGTAGAGACGGCATCACCAATGAACACGTGAGAGGAACGGAATTGCGTGGAGTGGGGGAAAGCGAGTGCCTTCCCAGCAGCGTGCACTGCTTCGCACTGACCACTCCATTTCTCTCGCTTCTCTGACGCTATGCGCGGCCTTGCTCCACACTTAGCTGGGACAGGGTATATGTGTTTTGTAAAAATTTCCTCACCTCTTGCAAAATTACAATAATGTGAATAATTTTTGAGCCTATGAAACGTTTTCCACAAGATTTACTGGTATTTGAGAGAGACCTATCTACACTAGGGACAGAATAAAATAGACACCCATGATACGGAACACCAACATTTATTGGCAAAGCAAATACACAGGCGGTTGCTGTGAATGTGGAATCTTAATACTTGGTTTGTTCGCCTTTGTGAACCACCAACGCCTGTAACCGACATGGCATGGTTTCAATCAAACCGTCAGTGGCGTCTTGTGGTACACGTCTCCATTCCTCCGACACATGTTCCATTAACTCATGTTTGTTGCAAGGCTTCTGGGGCCTCTTGTCCATGTTTTGTTGCATAATGTACCACACGTTCTGAGTTGGATACAAATCTGGCGATTGGCCAGGCCAAGGAAAGATACGGATCCCTTGCTGACGTTTCCAAACAGCTGTTTTTTTTGGCTCTGTGGCATGGGGCCCCGTCTTTCATAAAAGCATACTGGGTTTTATCCAGAATGTTGTGGAACACTGGAAGCAGTCCATCGTGCAAGATGGCAGTGTATTTTGCTGCATTGATATGTCCATCACAAAATATGAGTTGCGAACGTTCACCATGCCAAATTTCCCCCCCCCCCCACACCATCACACTGATGCCGCCATATTTCACCCTCTGCTTGACAAATCTGTCATCCAGCTGGCTCGAGGCACGCCTCCACAACCAAATCCTTCCGCTAACACTGAATTGGCAATACCGGCTTTCATCAGAGAAGATGACAGTTCGCCAAAAGTTGTCACTGTGCGATGTCATGTCCGTTTCCCACTTACAACGTCTGTTTTTTTTTATTAATTTTGTATGCAGTGTTTTTTTTTGCCACTCGTTTATAAAGCCCTTCCCTATGGAGGTAACGCTGAATTGTTCTTTTAGCAAGTTGTGCCGCTTGCGCAACGTCCGCCACGCTGATCCCTGGATTTCTAAGGACGTGTCTCACTATCGCTCGTCTGACACGTGCCGATGGTCCTGGTCGGTCGGGTTTGTGATATGCACTTCCTGTTCTTTTTAAATTGTACAATCACCCTGTTACTCTTGCCAATGGTATGGCCTAAGACGTACTAATCTCTCGTTGAGGTGCGCCACGGTCCCATTGCCCAATGATGCGCCCTCGTGTAAAGTCGCTAATATCCTTGGCGCTGTCACACGTGGCATGGTTGACAGTCTCACTTCATTCCTTCCTGATGTTTGTTCGAACTTGGAATGGAAAACATCATCAGTTAGAAGCACCATTGTGGTGACGATACTCTGTCAGCAGGTGTCTATTTTATTCTGTTACCCTAGTGTACCGATATATGTTAAGTTTAGACCGTTCGCCGGCTTAAACTGCTTGGCTGCGAGAAGATGAATGTATGGGGAATGGAAAAAATTACGCTTATTGCCGCACGAACCAGTAAGATATCTAAACACTGATAATGAGAAACCCAAAGTGTCACCACTGTACCTGTTTCGTGGTTCCTCGGCTGAGTCACGACGTGGCAGTGTCGGTTCATCGAAGGTGTCCTCAGTGCGTTCGCCCAAACCTTTTAGATGGACCAACTTAATACGGTCACTCGCAACAACTTCACACTCCGCTTTCTCGATCAAGACTCTCCCTGCGAGCTCTCGTCACCCGGGGACTCTTGGCGTTTTTAATTACACGGCATTTTATTTCCGGCTCGTAACATATACTCTGTATCAGGTGTCTCTGGAACAAGCGAACAAGAACAAGCCTCTGCGCAAGTAGTGACACAAGACAGCTCCACCAATGAACACGTGAGAGGAAACGGGAACGCGTGGAGGGGGAAGGCGATTGCAATACCAGCCTTCGCCGGAGCGTGTGCTGCTTCGAATACGAGTGGACCCTGAGTACGACGCGCGTATCTTATTGTCTGTGTTAACCATTTCATCAGTTCTGGAGTTGAGTTGAGTTGGGTTGGTGTTTTTTAAAGTCAACTTTATGCACAGTAAGGCTAATCGGGACTGGACCTACAGTTTTAAGTGGGATCCGAACCACTTGTGCCTCCACCGGGTATCGAACCCGGGACCCCTTGATTACAAGGCGACGACGCTACCACTGCGCCATCGGGGAGGCCCTCCATCAGTTCTGGACTGCGTACACATTTCCTTTGAATACGCCATGCCTTCGAGTGACTTTCATTTTGGTAGTCGGTTTCTTCCTCGATACAGACAGTCCAGGCAACTCGGTCAGGTGTTCAATGAACCTACGTTGGCCTTGCAAGATATCGTGGATCAGCATGACTCGTGCACTAATGTGGAGTCCACCACACGGCCTGTGAAACCGAGCAGACGCTTGTTTCTTGTTCTTTGAGGGAAGGGGGAAAGATACAATGTTGGGGGGAGGTTCCAGTGTCTGCCTGAAGTGTTTTTTGTCGGTTATTTTCGTGGGTCTTTGCTTTTGCCTTATATATTTAATTATTGATTTAATTACATTTTATCTACTAAGAATTTACTACAAAAATACATGCAGTTCCTCACACTGCACTAATTTATTCGTTTGTTAGATATACACCCCTTCAACAAAAACAAATCTGTAAAACATATAAACAGCTTCCATTTCTTACATAGCAACAAATTAACGAAGTTCCATTAGTTTCGATCAAAGTTCTCTCTCCAGCCCCCTCCCCTCTCTTTCACACACTTATACTTATATATGAGGCTGGATCTCAAAGAGCTGGTGTTATGAGAATCATTATGAGAAAATTTTCTTGTAAGAAAAGGTCTAAATTGAGTGGGCAGTAGTTCCAATCTAAACTATTGCAATTCAATAACTATTACTGTATATGATTTGATTCGATTTTTATTGCTCGTATTTAGCGTCGCTTCTCTTCCACTTTTGGTTAATCGCGACGATAAGAATGAGTGATGATAGAATGAACTGCCATGTTCATGCCAGGAATCGAACCCGGAACCCCTGCCGCCGTCACAGAGATCCGCTCTTTTCTCCTTGTGATGAAGAACAGAAGCATGGAAAAGGAAATAAACTGGAAAGTGACTTTGTCAGAGCCGCGACTAGAAAGGAGAAGGCTGAACGCTAAAAAATTGAAATAAATTTCCAGATCTTAGCAAAACACATTTTTCTTTTAAAATGAGTCAATGTCAATGGGTGCCATTATACAAACTTTCATATTCTTTTTTGAATCGAAAGAAAATCCTAAATTACAGGCATATTAGTTATAAGCAGGGTTGTTCAAGGCCCAGGAACCTATACATTTTAATGGATTCTATTGGACCGGAACCTTTTTCTTGCACAATCTAAGCTCCATACAAGTTGCGTATTGTTTCATTGAAAAAATAAAGGTTCCTGGAACGATTGAATTGATCCGGAAAAAAGGTTTCTGAACCATATTTAAATTCAGTCGAAAAAAAGATTTGTGGACCCAATTTAAATTCATCCAGAATGAAGGTTTCTAGATCGTATTTAAATTGATCTGAAAAAAAAAGAAAGAAAATGGTTCCTGAACCGTATTTAAATTGATCCGGAAAAAGTTTCCTGAACCGTATTTAAAATGATCCGGAAAATAGGTTACTGGAACGAATTGAAATACTCTACAGATAAATAGTTCATTAATGGTACAGAAAGCATTTGCGCTTCATGATTTTCTCTCCTGAACCGGAATTGAGTTTATTTAAAATTCCTGAACCTTTAACAACCCCGATAACAAGATAGCCGAATATGGCTAATTCTGTCATGAAATGGATGTTCCCAAAACCCATAAATTTCTCCATGTCACTCACAAACGTCCAATTTCGATCCTATGATATTTTTTTTTCTCTCCCGAAATTGGCATTTTGGATAAATATTTATCCTAAATGTTTTCATTAATTAATTTCTGGGGGTTACGGCACAAATTTGCAAATAAAAGTATTAGAAATATGTAGAAACCTAAAAATCCTGGTGCAAGTATATTTTACGACTATTGCGTGACGTTGGAAACACTGCATATTAGGTTTCTCACTTCAGTGTAAAAAGAATGTTTTGTATCGACCGTCGAGTTATGCAACACACACAAAGCTATGCGGGCTAGCGAGCATTTCAGGATCTATATGTCCCATTCTTTTTCCGCTGGCTATGCATACGTTGTAGTTTGATGTGGGTTTGCTCCAGAGTTTGTATCTAGACTCCTCCAGTAAGAACCCCGCCATGCATTTTAAGGCAGCCATTTCAAGGTAGAGCCTCCCAACATGATGACTCTCTTATCGTCTTCATATAGTTCTGGCTAGCCGGGAACCACAGGAGTGTAATTGATGCTATAGCTGGGTCGAGAAATGATGAACCCCCCTCAGGCAGATTTGCCTACACTTAAAACTAGCTCAACATGCCCATATGAGCTTTTTGCTCAAGTGTGGTACTCCGTCTAATCCAAGATTTTTGTAAAAATGCCCTCGGGAAGTTCCTGTGAAATGATGAGGCCCCTCAGATTGATTTGTCCACACTTACAAAAGGCACTTCTGTCAGAATGTTGTCCATGAATTTGTTAAAAATATGCCCCTCTTGATATTTTTTTGGATACACTTAAAACTAAGCCACCCTCACCCACACCCACACCCACACACACCCCTCACCCACACCCACCCACATACACACCCACACACACCCCTCACACACACACACACACACACACCCCTCACACACACACACACATACACCCCTCACACACACACACACACACACACACACACACCCACATACACACCCACCCACACCCACCCACATACACACCCACACACACCCACACCCACCCACACATATTTACTTCCGGTCCACTTGTGGCCTATTTCTGGTTTATTTATATTGCATCATGTTTTGCAACAAATTATTACCCAATATTATGCAATAAATTATTAGACATGTGTTGTTTTCTGATTGGTTGGTTATGACATAATGTGATGATGTGTTATATTCTGATTGGGTTATTGTTTCAGATGTTTTCAATGCGGTCTGTGCTTAGGCTATATAAAGAGATTTTGCATTGCATATCAGCCAGTATTGTGAGAGTTGTTGAAGAGTAAGGGTGTGTTGTTGCAGTGTTGCTCATATTTTTAAACACAAAAATATTGCAGATTTGTATAAATTGAATTACAAATCTATTTGATTTAATATACAGAATTTTTGACAACCTGTCATAGGTTTATTAAGTATAGAGTTTTGATTTGAACCCCAAGAAATTTTATATAAATACCAAAGCCAAAAATATTAACACACACACACACACACACACACACACACACACACACACACACACACACACACACACACACACACACACAAATCACACTACTGAACCCAACTGATATTTTTTATTAAGTATAAAGTTTTGATTTGGACCCCAGGAAATCTTATATAATAAACAACAACAAAAATGCCAAATCAAAAATATTGTAATCAATGCAATAAGAATATAACCAGCCCCAATTGGGCTAGGCATCAAAGGAATTGTAATCCAGACAAATGCAGAACTCCCACAAAAATATGCCCTAAATGCCATAGAAAATATAGCATGGAATACTTCACTTATAAACATAAAGGTACTTGTTCTGCACAGTCATCAACATTGCCCCCTCAACCATCTACATCTGGTCTGAAAAGGAAGCATGAAGCACCTTTTAATGCTAGAGCAGCAAAGCAGCCACGCTATGAACCCATCCATAGCAGTTTTAACGGCCAATTAAGGGATTACCGGTTTGTATCAGAGCAAAAATGTGGTACTAAGAATTTTTTGAACAGTATAAATCCTGATGTGCAGGCAATTCTAATGCACAAAATGGCTCTTATAAGCTGTCCCTCAAATTGTTTACACAATATAAGAAACCAAATGGCACAAAATTTACACAGCCCCACATAACAGAAACTGTAGCTATATATTCAAATACAAATTCAGACAAAATAATAAGCAGTTTGATAGATCAATTGAATATTAAACACTCTGAATTTGCAGCAAAAGAGTCAGGATGTAGCCTATGCGGATCTCCACACAAGCTCTATGTTAATATTTCTGAATTCAGCCCATTACAAGGATCTACATATCTGCCTTTACCTGCCAATATTAAAAACAAAAGAGCCGTGGTTAATATAGAAAATAATGATGAGAAATGCTTTCTGTGGTGTATTTTAGCTGCTTTGTATCCAGTTTTAAGGAATCCTCAGAGAATAACTTATTATAAACAACATGAACATGATTTTGATAATGCAATGGAGGGCTTAGAATATCCAATGTCTGTTCAGAATATTGATAAATTTGAAAAAAAAAGGCCAGGGATATCAATGGTAAACAATTATCTATTAATGTATTTATTTGTTCCACTGGTCGTGGCAATTGCTTGATAGCACCTCTCAGAATCAGTACATTTGATGATGATTCTGCTGTTCGGATTGATCTGCTCTTAATTGAAGGGGATGATACACACCATTATACTCTGATACATAATCTTGAAGCTTTAGTCAGAAAACAACTAGACAAAACTCATAGAATATTCAAGTTGTGCAGAAGATGTTTGACTGTATTTGATGGTAAAAAATAATAAATGGGGTTCGTGAAAGGAATGCAGAAATTGCTAAAAACAAGTTAATTGAGCATCTGAAATACTGTGGCAACCATAAACCATTTCATATGGTGATGCTTAATCCAAATGAAAATGCCAAATTCAAAAAATTTGAAGCCTTGTTGGAACACCCAGCATATATAGTCTGTGATTTTGAATCAAATCTCAAACCCCTTGCATTCTGCAGCCCAGATCCTGATGAATCTTCAATTACATCATACCAGTTACATGAACCTTCTAGTTTTTATTATGTGATTGTACAGGATGGTGTTGTTAGTAAAGAATATTTATACTTGGGAGCAGATGCCATCAAAGAATTTGCACATAGAATAGAAAATGAGTGCCATAACATAGCATCTAATATCTTATTAAAATCAAAACCCATGTTGCCTTTAACAGAGGATCAGATTGAAGATTTCAACAATGCAGAAAAATGCCCGGTATGTGATTGTGAATTTTCAGATACAAATATCAAGGTGAAACACCATTCTCATACAGATGGTAAATTCTTAATGGCCCTGTGTAATAGCTGTAATATTAAGATCCAGAGACCAAAATTGTCCCTATATTTTGCCATGGTGCATCCAATTATGATTTTCATCATTTGATCAGGTACGAGGGGTTTGACAAGCAGAATTTAAATATTTTAGCTGAAAATAATGAAAAATATATTGCCATTAGCAAAATAATTAAAGTTAATAGTGTTCCTATTCACTTAAGATTTCTTGATTCATACAGAATTCTGTCTGCTAGCCTGGCTACACTGGCCACTCAATTATCTGATGATCAATTCAAAATCACATGTGCTTTGTTTCCAAATCAGGACCTGAAATTAATTAGGCGGAAGGGTGTATATCCATATGATTATGTTACAGATTTTTCTAAATTTGATGAGTGTTCTCTGCCACCACAACAAGAGTTTTACAGCAAAATCAGAGCATCTGGAATCACTGATGATGATTATCACCATACCCAGTTGATGTGGAACAATTTAAAATGCCAGACATTTGGTGATTATCACAAGGCATATTTAAAACTTGATGTCACTCTCTTAGCTGATATACTTCAGGCATTTAGAAAATCTTCCATGGAAAATTATAAACTGGATTCAATGTATTTTTACAGTGCTCCGGGCCTAGCATGGTCTGCAATGTTTTTAAACACTAAAATGCAGTTGGATCTCATTCAGGATCAAGATATGTATCTGTTTATGGAACAATGTATAAGAGGAGGCATGGTGCAATGTTCTCAGAGATATGCCAGAGCAAATAACAAGTATATTCCCGATTATAATCCAACACGGCCATCAAATTATATACTTTATGTGGATGCAAACAGCCTGTATGGTTATGCTATGATGAAAAAACTGCCATATGCAGGGCTTGAGTGGGTTGAAGATTTCAACATTGAAGATCTTCAGGATTTTGATGACAATGACTATGGGCTCTTCTTAGAAGTTGATCTGACAATTCCTGATGATTTACACAACACATTTTCTGATCTGCCCCCAATTCCTGAGGTTAAGTGTTCACCTGGCTCTAAACAGAAGAAATTGATGATGACTCTAGAGCCAAAACAGGATTATGTCATATATTACAAAAACCTCCAGTTCCTGATGCATCATGGTGTTCAAGTGACCAAAGTTGGCAACGTTTTGAGGTTCAGGCACTCAAGATGGTTGAATCCATATATTGATACAAACACAGTGCTTCGAACATCTGCAATGAGCCAATTTGATAAGACCTTGTTTAAATTGATGGTCAATTCAGTGTATGGCAAAACAATAGAAAATGTCAGAAAACATATTGATGTTAAAATAATTACTGACCCCAGCCTGAGCAAAAAATTGATTGCAAAGCCCAACTTCAATTACAGAAGAATTTATGATGAGAATATGGCACTTTTCAACATGAAAAAAACAAAGATTAAGTTTGATAAGCCTATTTATGTAGGGGCTGTGATATTGGAATTGGCCAAATTACACATGTTAAAATTGTATTATGATGTGTTGAAGCCTTTTTATAAGGATCGTGTAAAACTGATGTACATGGACACAGATAGTTTTGTTCTTGATATTCAAACAGAAGATGTTTATCAAGATACAACACAGCCTGAATTGTTTAAATATTTTGATACCACAGAACATTCAAAAATTAAACCCCACAACAAAAAGGTGCCTGGCAAGTTAAAAGATGAGACACTTGGTGATGTTATTGTGGCATTTGCTAGCCAGGCTCGGGTCTGTGTGTAGGAACAGGCAAGGTTGAAATCTGCTTGGGTATAATTTTCTGAAGCCTGTACCTCCTCTGTCAGAGATAGGGACATTGAGTATGAATTTAATTAAATAATATTGTTGCTGTGTTTCTTCATAATTATTGATTACATTAGTCATAATAAATAAAATATAATTATATTCAGAAGAAACATCTATAAGATATGACAACCTGCAACAATCTGGATGTATGAGATGTTTTATTGATTTTATGTTTCTGTATTTTTCAGGCTCTCTTGTTACAATCTTGTTTCACATGCAGTTCCAAATCCCTGCTCATCAGTGCTGTAGAAATATCAGCCAGGCTCGGGTCTGTGTGTAGGAAGAGGCAAGATATTTGTAGTTGAAATCTGCTTGGGTATAATTTTCTGAAGCCTGTACCTCATCACAGCATAGCTCTGTCAGAGATAGGGACATTGAGTATGAATTTAATTAAATAATATTGTTGCTGTGTTTCTTCATAATTATTGATTACATTAGTCATAATTATATTCAGAACAAACCTCTATAAGATATGACAACCTGCAACAATCTGGATGTATGAGATGTTATGTTTCTGTATTTTTCAGGCTCTCTTGTTACAATCTTGTTTCTCTCTGCAACATTGCCATCACTATAACAATATCTGCCAAATTTCCTGTCTTGTTTTGCATGCAGTTCCAAATCCCTGCCCATCAGGGCTGTAGAAATATCAGCCAGGCTCGGGTCTGTATGCAGGAAGAGGCAAGATATTTGTTTGAAATCTGCTTGGGTACTGAACAAACCTCTATAAGATATGACAATCTGCAACAATCTGGATGTATGAGATGTTTCTGTATTTTTCAGGCTCTCTTGTTACAATCTTGTTTCTCTCTGCATATCTGCCACATGTTCTATGATTATATGCTCTAACAACTTATCTGTAATCAATAATTGTCAGTAATCAATTCTAACAAGTTTAATTTTTAATAGGCTCTTCTTATCCGTGTAACAAATTTCCTGTCTTGTTTTACATGCAGTTCCAAATCCCTGCCCTGTAGAAATATCAGCCAGGCTCGGGTCTGTGTGTAGGAACAGGCAAGATATTTGTAGTTGAAATCTGCTTGGGTATAATTTTGTGAACAAACCTCTATAAGATATGACAACCTGCAACAATCTGGATGTATGAGATGTTATGTTTCTGTATTTTTCAGTCTCTCTTGTTACAATCTTGTTTCTCTCTGCAACATTGCCATCACTCTGTCACATGTTCTATGATTATATGCTCTAACAATTGTATAATCGATGCAAACATATCTGTAATCAATAATTGTCAGTAATCAATTCTAACAAGTTTAATTATTAATAGGCTCTTCTCATCAGTGTAACAAATTTCCTGTCTTGTTTTGCATGCAGTTCCAAATCCCTGCTCATCAGTGCTGTAGAAATATCAGCCAGGCTCGGGTCTGTATGCAGGAAGAGGCAAGATATTTGTTTGAAATCTGCTTGGGTGCCTGTACCTAATAATAGCATCAGAGCATAGCTCTGTCAGAGATAGAAACTGTGTTTCTTCATAATTATTATTCTTGTCAGTAATCAATTCTAACAAGTTTAATTTTTAATAGGATCTTCTCATCAGTGTTACAAATTTCCTGTCTTGTTTTGCATGCAGTTCCAAATCCCTGCCTTGTAGAAATATCAGCTAGGCTCGGGTCTGTATGTAGGAAGAGGCAAGATATTTGTTTGAAATCTGCTTGGGTATAATTTTCTGAAGCCTGTACCTAATAATAGCATCACAGCATAGCTCTGTCAGAGATAGGGACTGTGTTTCTTCATAATTATTATTCTTGTTAGTAATCAATTCTAACAAGTTTAATATTTAATAGGATCTTCTTATCAGTGTAAAAAATTTCCTGTCTTGTTTTGCATGCAGTTCCAAATCCCTGCCTTGTAGAAATATCAGCCAGGCTCTGGTCTGTATGTAGGAAGAGGCAAGGTTGAAATCTGCTTGGGTATAATTTTTTGAAGCCTGTACCTCATCACAGCATAGCTCTGTCAGAGATAGGTACTGTGTTTCTTCATAATTATTATTCTTGTCAGTAATCAATTCTAACAAGTTTAATTTTTAATAGGCTCTTCTCATCAGTGTAACAAATTTCCTGTCTTGTTTTGCATGCAGTTCCAAATCCCTGCTCATCAGTGCTGTAGAAATGGCTCGGGTCTGTGTGTATGCAGGAGGAGGCAAGGTTGAAATCTGCTTGGGTATAATTTTCTGAAGCCTGTACCTCATCACAGCATAGCTCTGTCAGAGATAGGGACTGTGTTTCTTCATAATTATTACATTAGTCATAATCAATAAAATATAATTATATTCAGAACAAACCTCTATAAGTTATGACAACCTGAAACAATCTGGATGTATGAGATGTTATGTTTCTGTATTTTTCAGTCTCTCTTGTTACAATCTTGTTTCTCTCTGCAGCCATCACTTTAATAATATCTGCCAAATTTCCTGTCTTGTTTTGCATGCAGTTCCATCCCTGCTCATCAGTGCAGCTCTGTCAGAGATAGGGACTGTGTTTCTTCATAAATATTACATTAGTCATAATCAATAAAATATAATTATATTCAGAACAAACCTCTATAAGTTAT